>NC_057808.1:387190340-387288759 GCF_018294505.1 Triticum aestivum | reverse complement strand
TGTTGATTTACTTGAACACATATGACATACTAGATATATATGAGAATTTACAATCATTTATTCATTGTGTGAGAAGGAGATGTTGAGATTCTTGTAGATGAATACATATGAGATGTTTAGATGAACACATATGAAATGTTGAGTGTTTACCGATATTTGAGATGAACTCATATATGTTTATTGTTTGAAATTTGTAAGGATGGTTTGGCTTCTCGACGATGTCTACGACATGAAACACCGGGCCTACATGATGCGCGAGAAGGAGATGGTAGTAACGAGTAATCTAAATATTTTGCAAATTTGCCTTAAGTTGAAATTTACATGCCCTAAGATTTGTCATTACTTGTTTTTTGTAGAAGCTTGAACCTCTGAAGATTCGGTATCACGGGGTCTCTGGTCCTGCCATGCCTTACGATGAGCAGTACACACCGTACATCAAGCGGGCTGGACTACTCCCGTGGATTCAGTTGGTCAGCTGGTCCACGCCTAATCTGAACGCTCCACTGGTGTCCGCTCTTGATGATCGGTGGAGGCCGGAGACGCACGGTTTCCATCTTCGGACTGGGGAGATGACCGTGACGCTCGAGGATGTCTCGTTGATCACCGGTCTTGTTGGGGAACGTAGTAATTTCAAAAAATTTCCTACGCACACGCAAGATCATGGTGATGCATAGCAACGAGAGGGGAGAGTGTTGTCCACGTACCCTCGTAGACCGACAGCGGAAGCGTTATCACAACGCGGTTGATGTAGTCGTACGTCTTCACGATCCGACCGATCAAGTACCGAACGTACGGCACCTCCGAGTTCTACACATGTTCAGCTCGATGACGTCCCTCGAACTCCGATCCAGCCGAGTGTTGAGGGAGAGTTTCGTTAGCACGATGGCGTGGTGACGATGATGATATTCTACCGGCGCAGGGCTTCGCCTAAGCTCCGCAATGATATTATCAAGGTGTCGGAGTAAGTGGCCACGGGTAGCCAAACCGGCTACCCCTGGCTCTTCAGAAAATTTATCAGGCCTTTGGGCCTTCAAGCACTCCAAGCATTTGGGCCGCCTTCCCGGGCCGGCTACCACTAAAGCCGACTCCCGGAAGGCGACCCAGCCTCACCGACTCCAAGAAGCCGGCCAAGAGAAACGCCGACTCCTAGAAGCCGGCCGAGACCACAACCGCCCCTACATAACGACGACCTGACGGGGCTTGGCCACAGTGCGGCCCACGACCCCCGAAGCCCGAGGCAGGCATGGCTACAGGAGGCCGTACGGGAGGGATGTCTCCCGTGCGGCCGGGCACTGTAGCCATGCCAGCTACGACGTCATCCACGACCCCCTCCTGTACGGCCCAAGGACCGCGGGCCCCTTTAGCCAGAGAGAGGCGTGAAGGCGGCCCGGCTTTTCCTAGTCGGCCAGGAGCATAGCCGGCCTCCAGAAGCCGGCGACTCCCTTCCTCGAAGCAGGAGCCCCATTAAGGAGACAAGACGAGGTGAGGCAACAGTGATAGCCCCCGACGCGGATCACTGTAGCCACGCTTACCTCGACAAAGCCCTCATCATCAGAGGCGCGGCTACAGTAAGCAGCCGCCGACAAGACCCTAGGCGGTGGGGCCGGCCTGTCGACCGAGTAGCCGGCAGCCGGCGGGACCCACCAGCCGGCGGAGAAGCCGGCAGGCGTAGACACTGACGGCTGGGGCCAGTTCCCAGTCGGATTACCATTGTACCCCCGGGGGGTAGGACTATATAAATCCCCCGGAGCACCCATGCAAAGGGTTGGCCACTGAGCATAGTTCGCACCCAAGCATAGTTGGCACCTCTGCATGTTTGGCTTCCAAGCATAGCACACGCACACACACCATAGATAGAGAGAAGCAAGAGCTAGCCTTGTTCTTCTTCTCCCTTGATCCCAACAGCTCTAGGAGCGATTGTAGCTACTCTTTATCGAGCTAGTGATCATGCGGAGACCCCGCAGAGCAGGACTAGGGGTGTTATCTCCTCGGAGAGCCCCGAACCTGGGTAAGATTCACCGGCGTGCATGTCTTCGCCTCATCCCGTTTCCAGGCACCGGCGACGTTTTATTGGCTCCCACAATGATAAGCCATCCTTTGGCATATGTCGCACCAACCACCCGACATTTGGCGCCCACCGTGGGGCCAGGTGCACCGTCGTCCGGAGACCTGTTCTGGACGGGAACCTTCTTCCTTCCCCGCGAGCGCAGCCAGCCTGCTACGCCCGATGGCGCTTGCCCCGACGCGCTGCAAGGCGTCGACGACGCCTGCGCAGCGAGCCGCCTCGCCGATTTGCTCGGCAAGACTCGCATCTCCGACGAGCCTGCGTCCGACGCAGGCACCGACTACCCCGAGAGCCGCCTCGTCAGCCTCCTCGACCAACTTCACGTCTCCAGCGAGCCTGCTGCGGACATGGAGTCTGTCGGCTCCACCGACCCGATGCTTATCGACTCCGACACCGCGTCGCTCGACGCCTACCCCTCCGACGTGGTGGTCTTCGACGACCCACTCCCTCGAGCTGACAGCGGCAGCAGCGCTGTCACCGAAGTGTTGGTCATCAGCCACGTCTCCAACTCGGGCGGGAGCGCCCGCGACGCTCAGCAAGCAGCGATGCACGACCTCTCCATCCCCCTCCCGGCCGACGCCGACGCCGAGACCCTGGAGGCACGCCGTCTTGCCCTCATCACGGAGAGCAAGAAGATAGCCTCGATGAGACGCCTCACCGAGGCCCACCACCGCGAAGTCGACCGTGCCGCCTTCGGGACGCCGCCTCCGAGCGGCCCGAGCCGAGCCGGCTTCGTCCAGAAGCGCGGCGCAGCCGTTGCCAGCATGCTGGGCGCAGATCGCCCCGTCTACGCCACCCCGCTCGAGAATCTGCGAGCCGCTCAGGCGGCACCAGAGGAGCTCAATGGGCTGGGAGCCGATGAGCTCCCTTACATGACAAGACGGATCCAGCAGCTGATCGACGCGGCTGCAGAACGGCACGAAGCCGGCGCCCGAGCTGATAGCCATCCCCCGCGCCGGGAGCACGCCGCGACGTCCCGCTCGCCGACTGCGAGCGGCACGCGCCAGAAGAAAGACAAGGAGCCGGCTGCTAGCCGCAGCCGGACCCGCATCACTATCGAGCGCGACGCGGAAGGCCGCCCTCGGGCGGTTGAACATCAGGGAAACCTGCCTCCTCCCCCGCTTCGAAGAGAAAGACGCCTCACTCCGCCGCCCATCACACATCCGACTCTTGGCGACCGACTCGGCCGCCGAGAAGGAGTCGGCGAGAGTGACGCCCGCCACAGGATCGACCGCCTTGCTCGGTCCCTGGCGTTAGAAGAAGAAGACGATGTCGGCCCGCCATGCTTTGGCCCCCGCATCCGCGACGAGCCCTTTCCCAAAGGGTTCTCGCTCCCCAGAGACACGCCCAAGTACAACGGCTCGGTGAAGCCGGAAGATTGGCTCATCGACTACTCCACAGCCGTCAGCATCGCCAACGGCAACCGGCGCGTTGCCGTGAAGTATGTCCCCCTGATGCTGCAGGGCACGGCGCGCACATGGCTCAACAGCCTCAAGCCCTACAGCATCAACAGCTGGCTGGACTTCACCGAGGTTTTCGTCCGCAACTTCACCAGCACCTACAAGCGGCCTCCCAAGCCTCGCCAGCTCTCCCTCTGCGTCCAAGGGCCCAACGAGTCGACCCGCGACTACCTCACGCGATGGGCCGAGCTCCGCAACTCCTGCGAGGGAGTGCATGAGTTCCAGGCCATCGAGTACTTCACTGCCGGGTGCCGAGAGGGCACCCTCCTCAAGCACCGACTCCTCTGCGACGAGCCCGCCACCCTCGACGAGCTACTCGTCATCGCCGACAAATACGCTACTGCCGACTCCTCCATGAAGACCGAGCTCCGAGTGGACGCTTCGGGGAAGGTAGTCGCTCCGGCTCCCAAGACGCCGGCTGGCGACCCAAACCGGCGCCCCTACCAGAACGACCACAAGCGCAAGGGCCCCATGCCGACTTCCTCCAGTCGGCAGGTGGCCACAGTTGAAGACGAGCAGCCCGAAGAGCGGCCTGCTCCCAAGAAGAAGGGAGGCCGGCCGCCCTGGCAGCCGTCCTTCTCCTACGAACAAGCACTCGATGCCCCCTGCAAGTTCCACAGCGGCGCGAAGCCGTCCAACCATACAACACGGAAATGCCACTGGCTCACCCGCATCACCAAGGGCGAAGGGATAGTGCCGCCTCCGCCTCCCGGCCCGCCGCCTCCAGCTCCCCAGCAGCCGGCGGCCCGGCCGGCAGTCGGCGCCATCCAAGACGAGTTCCCCGAAGCGCACGACGCCTACGTCGTCTTCACGAGTCAAGTCGACGACAAGCGCAGCCGACGCCGGCAACACCAATAAGTAAACGCAGTCGCCTCTAGCACCGCCGAGTTCATGCATTGGTCGGAAAAGCCCATCAGCTGGAGCCAGGCCGACCACCCAGAGGTGATGCCTTCGCCTGGCTCCTATGCTATGGTCTTGGACGTCACCCTTGCGACGGAGAGGCGAGCTGCCAGATTTTCCCGCGTCCTGATAGACGGCGGAAGCAGTATCAACATACTGTACCGCGACACCATGGACAAGCTGAACATAAAAGCGAAGCAGCTCATGCCGAGCCGCACAGTCTTCCATGGCATCGTACCCGGCCTATCTTGCTCTCCAGTCGGCAAGATCAAGATGGATGTTCTCTTCGGAGACAAAGATCATTTTCGCCGGGAAGCAATATGGTTCGAGGTGGTGGATTTGGAAAGCCCCTATCATGCACTGCTTGGCCGGCCTGCTTTGGCCAAGTTCATGGCTGTGCCCCACTATGCCTATCTGAAGATGAAGATGCCGAGCTCGAAGGGGATCATCACGGTAGCCGGCGACTACAAGAAGTCCATCGAGTGTGCCATGGCCAGCAGCCGGCTGGCCGAGTCCCTCGTGGTGGCGGAAGAGAAGAAGATGCTGGAACGGGTTGTGGCCATGGCCGGCAAGCAGCCGGCCTTGTCCCCCAACCCCAAGGACTGTGACGCGCAGGGCTCCTTCCAGCCTGCAAAAGAGACGAAGAAGATACCTCTAGACCCGGAGCACCCGGAGAGGTTCGCCGTGATTGGGGCGAACTTGGACAGTAAATAGGAAGGCGAGCTCGCCGACTTCCTCCGTGAGAATCGAGACATCTTTGCATGATCCCCAAAGGACATGCCGGGTGTCCCGAAGGATTTCGCCGAGCACAAATTACATGTCCGAGCTGATGCGAAGCCGGTGAAGCAACCCCTCCGCCGACTATCAGAAGAGAAGCGAAGAATCGTGGGAGAAGAGATAGCCCGGCTCCTCGCAGCCGGCTTCATCATGGAAGTGTTCTTTCCAGAATGGCTTGCCAATCCAGTTCTGGTTTTGAAGAAGAATAACAAGTGGCGCATGTGTATAGACTACACAAGCTTGAACAAGGCCTGCCCAAAGGATCCGTTTGCTTTGCCACGGATTGACCAAGTGATAGACTCTACAGCCGGATGCGAGCTGTTGTGTTTTTTGGATGCATACTCAGGGTATCATCAGATCAAGTTGGACCCAGCTGACCGCCTGAAGACTGCCTTCATCACACCCTTTGGAGCTTTCTGCTACCTGACAATGACATTCGGCTTGAGAAACGCCGGTGCCACTTTTCAGCGTTGCATGCAGAAATGTCTCTTGAAACAACTCGGCAGAAATGCCCACGTCTACGTAGACGACATTGTGGTGAAGACAGAGAAGCGCGGTACCTTGCTGGAAGACCTGAAGGAAACATTTGCCAACTTGCGCCGATTCCAGATCAAGCTCAACCCCGAGAAATGCGTGTTCGGAGTGCCAGCCGGCCAGCTGCTAGGCTTCCTGGTCTCCGAACGCGGCATTGAGTGCAACCCTGTCAAGATCAAAGCCATCGAGAGGATGGAGATACCCACCAAGCTGCGAGATGTGCAGAAGTTCACTGGCTGCTTAGCCTCCCTGAACCGTTTTATCAGCCGACTAGGAGAGAAGGCTCTCCCCCTGTACCGACTCATGAAGAAGTCCACTCACTTTGAGTGGAATGATCAAGCCGACCAAGCCTTCCATGAGTTGAAGAAAATGTTGACCACTCCGCCTGTCCTGGCCGCGCTGACTGAGAAGGAGCCCATGCTCCTCTACATCGCCGCGACAAGCCGAGTCGTCAGCACTGTTGTTGTGGTCCAGCGCCCGGAGGAAGGCCGAGCCCAGCTGGTCCAGAGGCCGGTCTACTATCTCAGCGAAGTACTATCCAGCTCAAAGCAAAACTACCCGCACTACCAGAAGATGTGCTATGGGGTGTACTTCGCTGCCAAGAAATTGAAGCCCTACTTCCAAGAGCACCCCATCACGGTCGTGTGCACTGCCCCGCTCGCCGAGATCATAGGCAGCCGGGATGCATCCGGCCGGGTGGCCAAATGGGCCATTGCCTTGGCGCCTTACACGATTTTCTATCAACCCCGCACCGCCATCAAGTTGCAAGCATTGGCCGACTTCCTCGTCGACTGGGCCGAAACCCAGTACTTACCGCCGGCTCCCGACTCTACCCATTGGCGGATGCACTTTGACGGGTCCAAGATGCGCACCGGCTTGGGAGCCGGCATCGTCCTCACCTCTCCCAAAGGCGACAAGCTCAAGTACACGCTGCAGATCCACTTCGCCGCCTCCAACAACGTGGCCGAGTACGAGGCGCTCGTACATGGGCTCCGGCTAGCCAAAGAGCTCGGCATACGCCGGATCCCGTGCTACGGCGACTCCGACTTAGTGGTCCAGCAATCATCTGGCGATTGGGGCGCCAAGGACGCGAACATGGCGAGCTACCGCTTCCTCGTCCAGCAGATGAGCGGATACTTCGAAGGGTGCGAGTTCCTTCATGTGCCAAGGGCCGACAACGACCAAGCAGATGCCCTAGCACGGATCGGCTCCACCCGACAAGCCATACCCACTGGCGTCTCCCTCCAACGCCTCCTCAAGCCATCCATCAAGCCGTCTCCAGAGTCGGACTCCATCTTCGTACCGCCTGCGCCAGAAACAGCCGGATCCGGCTCAAGAAATCCCGCAGGCGGCACGGGGACTTCGACGACTGCCCCGGGAACTGACGTAGTCGCACCCGGCCCAGGGACCTCAGAGCCCGGCCCGGGGACTGCAGCAGTCGGCCCGGGGACTGCAACGACGCAAGAAGCGGTGGTCGACCCCAACGCAACACCCAACCCACCCACCCGAGTCATGGTGGCTACATTAACAGCAGAAGAAGTCACAGCTCCCTCATGGGCCCTGCCCATCCTCAAGTTCCTAGTCAGCAGAGAGCTACCGACTGATGAGATCGCAGCAAGACTAGTGCAACGACGAGCCGCAGCATACACAATAATCAACAGGGAGCTTGTGAAGCGCAGCGTCACTGGAGTCTTCCAGCGTTGCGTCGAGCCAGAAAAAGGAGTGGCAATCCTCAAAGACATCCACCAAGGCGAATGCGGCCACCACGCCGCCTCAAGATCCCTCGTGGCCAAGGCTTTCCGCCATGGGTTCTTCTGGCCGACTGCCTTGGAGGATGCTAAAGAAATAGTCAAGACCTGCAAAGGATGTCAAGTCTTCAGTTCCAAACAACACCTGCCGGCTTCTGCCCTCAAGACCATTCCCCTCACCTGGCCTTTCGCCGTCTGGGGACTGGACATGGTGGGCCCTTTCAAGACGGCCCGCGGTGGCTTGACACATCTACTCGTTGCTGTGGACAAGTTCACAAAGTGGATCGAAGCAAAGCCGATTAAGAAGCTGAACGGGCCGACTGCCGTGACATTCATCACCGACATCACTACTCGGTACGGCGTGCCGCACAGCATCATCACCGACAACGGCACGAACTTCGCCAAAGGCGCACTGGCACGTTACTGCGCGACACAGGGCATCCGACTGGACTTAGCGTCCGTTGCCCACCCGCAGTCAAACGGCCAGGTCGAGCGAGCAAATGGACTTATCCTCTCCGGCATCAAACCCCGACTGGTTGTACCACTGGAGCGATCGGCCGGCTGCTGGCTCGAAGAGCTGCCGGCTGTCCTCTGGAGTCTGCGCACTACACCCAACAAGTCAACCGGCTTCACTCCATTCTTCCTCGTGTACGGTGCCGAGGCTGTCATCCCAACAGACATCGAGTTCGACTCGCCTCGGATCACCATGTACACGGAGGAGGAAGCCAAAGAAGCAAGAGAAGACGGCGTCGACCTATTGGAAGAAGGCCGGCTGTTAGCCCTCAGCCGGTCCGCCATCTACCAGCAAGGCCTGCGCCGCTACTACAACCGCAAGGTCAAGCCAAGATCCTTCCAAGAGGGCGACCTTGTGCTCCGGCTGATCCAGCGAACAGCCGGCCAGCACAAGCTATCAGCCCCTTGGGAAGGCCCCTTCGTCGTCAGCAAGGCACTCGGCAACGACTCCTACTACTTGATCGACGCGCAAAAGCCAAGAGCACGCAAGAGAGACGACTCCGGCAAGGAGTCGGAGCGACCATGGAACGCAAACCTCCTAAGACGATTTTACAGCTGAAAAGCAGTATGTATCACGCTACCCCTTTTGTATTAAGTTACAAACCAACAGGCCCCCCGAACAGTACTCGGGGACTGCCTTTTATTTATCTATGGATGATGAGTGTCATATCCATGAATGTCTTATTACATTTTGAATTCTTGTCCGGCACCGGGTCCGACTAGTCGGCCCGGGGACTGGCCGCCTTAAGCTATATTATAAGTTCTTCCCGAAGTCAGCAAAGTAGTGCGCCGGCTCCCCAGTCCTCTCTTGTTGAAAGTCGCAGCTCAAAGAACTGACTGTCCGACTAGCAAGAGAGAAGACAGAAAGGACGCCCACACGAAAACGGCTAAGGAACAACTAACCTATATAGCAAAAAGACGGCCTCCATATACGCCTGCCGACTGTCACAACAGCCGGCTGGCCGGCTTCCTAAAAACTTAGCTTAAGTCCAACCGAGCTAAAAGTACTTCCCCCTCCCCAATCGGCCAGGCACTCCCCGGCTGCAGTTTGTAGAACAACTGTTTGACTAGGGAGACGGCAACCAAGGGAGGGCGGCAAAGGAAAAAAGCAGAAGGACAAAAAGCACAAGTACAAGGAAAAGCCGATTGCATAACTTATATACATAAAGCCGCCTAAAGGCTGGCAACAGAATTGAGTTTCAATACACCCAGTGGGTGGAACTGCGCAGACTTAACCAAAAACATTGTTCAAAAGTAACAAGACAGGAAACAAAAGAAAGAAGACAAAGGCGCGAAGGCCGAGTTGGTCGGTGAAGGCAGCTCGCCGGCTGAAGGAGTGGCCGCCTAGCTGGTCCCGGCTTGACCGCCTCCCGCGACAGGAGACGCACTCGCACGCAGCATAGTGCTGGAGGCGCGGTCAGGCTGGCCGGCTGCTCCGCCAGCCGGCTCGACGTCTTCACCCTCCTCCTCCTCCTCTTCGCCCTCGTCGCTGGAGTCGATCTCCTCCGCCGAGTCCTCGCCGTACGCCGGGTCCAGCCCGAACCAATCTTCCGGCTGGGCAACTCCATTGTCGTCCACCTCGGGGGCGAAGACGTTGGTGTCGGTGTAGTCGGCGATTGCCGAAGCCCGTCGAATGATGGCTGGCCGCGCCGGCTCCAGCTCCGCGTCGGCTTGCTGCCGCCAGGTGGCCAGCTGGTCCAGATTCAGGCCTGGGTACCAGGCCTTGACGAACTCCAGCGCCCGCCCGGCGCCGGAACGAGCCGCTGACGCCTTCCAAGCCTCGAAGCGCCCGACGGCCACCTCCAGCCAGTCGGCGGTCCGACTGGGAGTGCGCGGGATCACTTGGCCGGGCCAGAGGGCGGCCAGGACCTGCGACCCGGCACGCTGAAGCCGGCGGAGCAGCCTGTGAGCCGGCTGGATACGAGCCTGGATCGCCAGGAGCTGCTCCGCCAGCGAGCGGCCGGCAGTCGGCGAAATCTCGAAGCCGGCTTGCCTCTTCGCCTGGCGACGAGCTTCGATGGCCTGGTTGGCGGCAATGGAATAGCCGGGGAAGTACTCTGCGCAGAAAAGAAAAGAAGAACCCCAAGTCAGAAAAACAAGTCAAAATGACAGATGGCAAGAAAGGACGAAGGGGTAGACGACTTACCGTCAACCAGATCCTCAATCTGGCCATAGCCGGAGACCAGAGTCTGCCTGGCTTCGTCCCAGGCGGCCGCCTCCGTCTCGAACTCGGCCTGGAGGGCGGCTTCGCGGTCCTGCGCGGCCTTCAGCGCCGCCTTGTGGCTTTCCTCCTGGTCGGCCAGCTTCTTGACCAGGCGGTCGCGCTCCTGCACCAAGGCGGCGAGCTCCGCGTCCCTGACACGAAGAGTAGTCTGGGACTCCCCCAGCTGTGCCCTCAGACAGGCGTTGGCCGCTGCAGAGATAGAAGAACAAGAAGAACGATGAGAAATCATCAAGGAAGATCCGAGCCGACTGCTCAGCAGTCGGCCCGAATCTCGGGGACTACACCCAGTGGGTGCGCTGACGCGCCCCCACATGAGATAAAGATCAAGTTACATACCTCGGCTTTCAGTGAGATCGGCGGTCTTCTGCGTCAGCTCCCGAGCCTGGGAGTTGAAGGCGGCCGCTCGGAGGTTGTGATAGTCCTGCAAGATGGACAGAAGATCGACGTGAGAACGAAAGCAACGATGAGAAATCATCAAGGAAGATCCGAGTCGACTGCTCAGCAGTCGGCCCGAATCTCGGGGACTACACCCAGTGGGTGCGCTGACGCGCCCCCACGAGAGAAATCAAGAAGAAGATGAGAATACTAACCCGGATGGCAGCCCGCGTGGCGAGGAATTCGTCGGTGAACTGCCGCAGCGCCGCGGCTTGGCCCTGGAGCCGGGTCCGGACGTCTTGCGCGGCGATGTTCACTACGGCTGTCCCTCCGCCTGGCGTCCACCCGGAGGTAGCGCTGGCCGCCTCCGCGTCTCGGGCCGACGAGCTGGAGCCCACGGCCGGCCGTGACTCCGACGCCGCTTTCTGCGGCTCCGACGCGGCCTTCCCTGCGCGCCGGCTTGGCGGAACCCGGACCGCCACCGCAGCTCCCGCGGCCGGCTCGCCTTCCGCCGACTGTGTGGGCGCAGGCTCAGTCTGGCCGCCTTGGGCCACCCTAGTCGGAGGAGTTGGCCCCGGCGCCTCCCTCACGAAGATGACGTCGTCGCCGCTCCCGCCCAGACCCGGCTGGGAACCGCTGGCTCCCCCTGGCGAGGGATCCGCGTCCCCGGGCGCCATGGCGCGCAGGGGGGTGACCATCAAGGCCTCCCCTGCCGCCGCTTCGGCCTCGGTCTCTGCCTGGGCCTTGCCTGCAGCCTCGGCGAGCGCCTTCGCCGCCTCCTCGTCCCGAGCTGCCTGGGCGGCGGCTGCCTTCTGTGCCTCCGCCTCCCGCGCTTCCTGCTCCTCCCGCACCTCCCGCGCGTTCCTTTCCGTCGCCTCCAGGAGGGTGGTGCGGGGATCTACGCGGCGGGTGGTGCTCCCAGAGCCCCCTGGCGACTCGACAACGGAGCCGGCGGCCGCCCGCTCGAGTGACAGTGGAGCTCTGATCAAAGAAAAGAAGACAAAGGTTCAGAAGACCACCCAAGAAAAGAAAGAAGGAGAATACACAGAAAGAAAGAAAGCTTACGCTGACACAGCCTGCGGCTGCTTCACCACTTTGCGGAAGCAAGCCGCCTTCGCGGCCGCTTCTTCCCGCCTAGTGGCTGCCGCCCCACCCCTCGGCTTCTTCGTCCGGCTACCGAACATGCCCTGGGTGGCGCGACGTTTCTGGCCTCTACCCCGAGCAGGCTGCGCGTCGGAGGAGCCCGCGCCGCGTCCGGAGGCTGGCTGGCGGGGCGGGACGACTTCGGCTTCGTCCTCGTCCGGCCAATCGTCGAAGGTCGTGGAGAACCCGGCGCCGCCTGCTTCGCCGCCGGCTTGGCCACCAGATCGGGGTCCTCCTGGTCGTGCTCGGTCCGGTCGGGGACGAAGCGGCGCTCCACGTCCGCCCCGCTGGCCGGCCGAAGCAGAGGATTCTGTCGAAAGAGCGAGCCGACTAAGTTAGAGTCGGCCCGGAGGAACTCGGCGACAAAGAGAAAAAGAGAAGGGGAGTGTACCGTAGGCGGAGGATTGGCGCGGCTGTATGGCTCCTTGCCGAATTGCCAGTCGTCGGGAAGCTGGCAGTTGGCGAGGTAGTTCACCATGTCGGCAGCGTCGGCCTGCGGCATCTCCTTGGTACACATCCGGCTCGGATCGAGCTGGCCGCTCATCTGACAGATCAAATGAGGCCGGCTCTGGAGCGGGAGGACCCGGCGTGTGATGACCGCGGCCAGGAGGTCGGGCCCCGTCAGGCCCTCCGTCTGGACCATCACCCGCAGGCGGGCGATGGTGGCGTTTCCTCCCTACGACAGCGTCACCGCCCGGAAGGACCACTGGGGCAGCCTCCCCGCCAGCGGGCCGGCTACGTAAGCCGGCAGGTTGACGTAGTCGCCCCGTGGAGCGATGTTCCGCACGTAGAAGTATGATTTCTGCCACTTCTTCACCGATTGGATCAGCGTGATGACGGGGAAGGGGTTGTCGGCGCCCGATCTCCGCGACGCGATGAAGGCGCCAGTGTGGGCCGGCACGCCCTGGCTGCGCGTACCCAGCTTCGACTGGAAGAACTCCCCCCAGAGCTCAAGGGTGGGGAGGACGCCGAAATAGCCCTCGCACAGGGTGACGAAGGCCGACAGCAGCACCACCGCGTTGGGGGTGAGGTGGTGCGGCTGGAGCTGATAGAAGTCCAGCCAGGTGCGGAAGAAGGCGCTCACTGGCAAGCCGAAGCCGCGCAGGAAGTGCGAGCGAAAGACCACCCGCTCGCCATCCCGCGGCGCCGGCCTGATTTCTTTCTCCGGCGCGAGGCGGACCTCCACTTTGTCCGCACTGGGCAGACGCCGTGTGTCGCGGAGGAAGTCGATGTGGTCGTTGTGGACGATGGAGCCATCCCAATCCCCGCCACGCTACTCTACGTGGGGAGGCATGGCGGAAGCTAGCACGGCGGCGGAGGAGCGTGCGGAGGAAGAGCGCGGCGGCGAGGCGCTGTTGCGAGAACGAGCAAGGCAAGAAGACGGCGGAAGTAGGAGGAGCGTGCGAAGGCCTGCCGCCCTCCACCTCCCCCTACTTATAGCCTCATGCGGCCGAAGAGGCCGGACGTGGGGGGAGACGTGGGATTAACTGCGCCCACTCCCCCCACGTCTCGCGTTTATTACGCATAAGTGCGAGCCGAAACTGCCGCACGGAACGTGCGGGCGGTTCCGGGATACAAAAGATCCGCGCCTGGGCCGGGGCGTGGACGTGGCGGGCCCCCTCTCTGCGGCAACGTCCCGTCTCGCGCGTGGGCTGGCAGACTTTCCGGCTACGTGGCGCGCCATCGGCCCGCGGCCGGCCCGCGGCCCGGCGCACATGCCAGCGGGTTCCCGCCCTCCGACTCCAGAAGATTTCGGCTCAGGCGACGTGCCTGACTAAGGCCGGCTCCCAGCTGCCGGCTTGTCGCGATGGGAAGCTGTTCGAGCTTCTCGAACCCTACTCCACCTCGAAGCCCGATCAGCTTCGGGGACTACTGTCGGAGTAAGTGGCCACGGGTAGCCAAACCGGCTACCCCTGGCTCTTCAGAAAATTTATCAGGCCTTTGGGCCTTCAAGCACTCCAAGCATTTGGGCCGCCTTCCCGGGCCGGCTACCACTAAAGCCGACTCCCGGAAGGCGACCCAGCCTCACCGACTCCAAGAAGCCGGCCAAGAGAAACGCCGACTCCTAGAAGCCGGCCGAGACCACAACCGCCCCTACATAACAACGACCTGACGGGGCATGGCCACAGTGCGGCCCACGACCCCCGAAGCCCGAGGCAGGCATGGCTACAGGAGGCCGTACGGGAGGGATGTCTCCCGTGCGGCCGGGCACTGTAGCCATGCCAGCTACGACGTCATCCATGACCCCCTCCTGTACGGCCCAAGGACCGCGGGCCCCTTTAGCCAGAGAGAGGCGTGAAGGCGGCCCGGCTTTTCCTAGTCGGCCAGGAGCATAGCCGGCCTCCAGAAGCCGGCGACTCCCTTCCTCGAAGCAGGAGCCCCATTAAGGAGACAAGACGAGGTGAGGCAACAGTGATAGCCCCCGACGCGGATCACTGTAGCCACGCTTACCTCGACAAAGCCCTCATCATCAGAGGCGCGGCTACAGTAAGCAGCCGCCGACAAGACCCTAGGCGGTGGGGCCGGCCTGTCGACCGAGTAGCCGGCAGCCGGCGGGACCCACCAGCCGGCGGAGAAGCCGGCAGGCGTAGACACTGACGGCTGGGGCCAGTTCCCAGTCGGATTACCATTGTACCCCCGGGGGGTAGGACTATATAAATCCCCCGGAGCACCCATGCAAAGGGTTGGCCACTGAGCATAGTTCGCACCCAAGCATAGTTGGCACCTCTGCATGTTTGGCTTCCAAGCATAGCACATGTACACACACCATAGATAGAGAGAAGCAAGAGCTAGCCTTGTTCTTCTTCTCCCTTGATCCCAACAGCTCTAGGAGCGATTGTAGCTACTCTTTATCGAGCTAGTGATCATGCGGAGACCCCGCAGAGCAGGACTAGGGGTGTTATCTCCTCGGAGAGCCCCGAACCTGGGTAAGATTCGCCGGCGTGCATGCCTTCGCCTCATCCCGTTTCCAGGCACCGGCGACGTTTTATTGGCTCCCACAATGATAAGCCATCCTTTGGCATATGTCGCACCAACCATCCGACACGAGGTGTAATATGGTGGAGGGGGGCACCGCACACGGCTAAGAGATCAATAGATCAATTGTTGTGTCTCTGGGGTGCCCCCTTGCCCCCGTATATAAAGGAGCAAGGGGAAGGCAGCCGGCCAAGGGGAGAGGCGCGCCAAAGGGGGGAGTCCTACTCCCACCGGGAGTAGGACTCCTCCTTTCCCTGTGGGAGTAGGAGAAGGGAAGGGGGAAGGAGAAAGAAGGAAGGGGGCGCCCCCCCTCCCTAGTCCAATTCGGACTAGCCCATGGGGAGGGGTGCGGCCACCCTTTGAGGTCTTTCCCTCCTTTCCCGTATGGCCCATTAAGGCCCAATACGAATTCCCGTAACTCTCCGATACTCCGAAAAAATACCCGAATCACTCGGAACCTTTCCGAAGTCCGAATATAGTCGTCCAATATATCGATTTTTACGTCTCGACCATTTCGAGACTCCTCGTCATATCCCCGATCTCATTCGGGACTCCGAACTCCTTCGGTACATCAAAACTCAATAAAACTGTCATCGTAACGTTAAGCGTGCGGACCCTTCGGGTTCGAGAACTATGTAGACATGACCGAGACACGTCTCCGGTCAATAACCAATAGCGGGACCTGGATGCCCATATTGGCTCCCACATATTCTACGAAGATCTTTCGGTCAGACCGCATAACAACATACGTTGTTCTCTTTGTCACCGGTATGTTACTTGCCCGAGATTTGATCGTCGGTATCTCGATACCTAGTTCAATCTCGTTACCGGCAAGTCTCTTTACTCGTTCCGTAACACATCATCCCGCAACTAACTCATTAGTCACAATGCTTGCAAGGCTTATAGTGATATGCATTACCAAGTGGGCCCAGAGATACCTCTCCGACAATTGGAGTGACAGATCCTAATCTTGAAATACGCCAACCCAACAAGTACCTTTGGAGACACCTGTAGAGCACCTTTATAATCACCCATTTACATTGTGACGTTTGGTAGCACACAAAGTGTTCCTCCGGTAAACGGGAGTTGCATAATCTCATAGTCATAGGAACATGTATAAGTCATGAAGAAAGCAATAGCAACATACTAAATGATCGGGTGCTAAGCTAACGGAATGGGTCAAGTCAATCACGTCATTCTCTAATGAGGTGATCTCGTTAATCAAATGACAACTCATGTCTATGGCTAGGAAACATAACCATCTTTGATTAACGAGCTAGTCAAGTAGAGGCATACTAATGACACTCTGTTTGTCTATGTATTCACACATGTATTATGTTTCCGGTTAAATACAATTCTAGCATGAATAATAAACATTTATCATGATATAAGGAAATATATAATACTTTATTATTGCCTCTAGGGCATATTTCCTTCAGTCTCCCACTTGCACTAGAGTCAATAATCTAGTTCACATCGCCATGTGATTTAACATCAATAATTCACATCACCATGTGATTAACACCCATAGTTCACATCTCTATGTGACCAACACTTAAAGGGTTTACTAGAGTCAATAATCTAGTTCACATCTCTATGTGATTAACACCCAAAGAGTACTAAGGTGCGATCATGTTTTGATTGTGAGATAATTTTAGTCAACGGGTCTGTCACATTCAGATCCGTAAGGATTTTGCAAATTTCTATGTCTACAATGCTCTGTACGGAGCTACTCTAGCTAATTGCTCCCACTTTCAATATGTATCTAGACCGAGACTTTAGAGTCATCTAGATTTAGTGTCAAAACTTGCATCGACGTAACCCTTTACGACGAACCTTTTGTCACTTCCATAATCGAGAAACATTTCCTTATTCCACTAAGGATAATTTTGACCGCTGTCCAGTGATCTACTCCTAGATCACTATTGCACTCCCTTGCCAAAATCAGTGTAGGGTATACAATAGATCTGGTACACAGCATGGCATATTTTATAGAACCTATGGCCAAGGCATAGGGAATGACTTTCATTTTCTTTCTATCTTCTGCCTGAAGGAAATATGCCCTCGAGGCAATAATAAAGTATTATTTATTTCCTTGTATCATGATAAATGTTTATTATTCATGCTAGAATTGTATTAACCGGAAACATAATACATGTGTGAATATATAGACAAACAGAGTGTCACTAGTATGCCTCTACTTGACTAGCTCGTTAATCAAAGATGGTTATGTTTCCTAGCCATAGACATAAGTTGTCATTTGATTAACGAGATCACCTCATTAGGAGAATGACGTGATTGACTTGACCCATTCTGTTAGCTTAGCACTCGATCGTTTAGTATGTTGCTATTGCTTTCTTCATGACTTCTACATGTTCCTATGACTATGAGATTATGCAACTCCCGTTTACCGGAGGAACACTTTGTGTGCTACCAAACGTCACAACGTAAATGGGTGATTATAAAGGTGCTCTACAGGTGTCTCCAAAGGTACTTGTTGGGTTGGCGTATTTCGAGATTAGGATTTGTCACTCCAATTGTCGGAGAGGTATCTCTAGGCCCACTCGGTAGTGCATATCACTATAAGCCTTGCAAGCATTGTGACTAATGAGTTAGTTGCGGGATGATGTGTTACGGAACGAGTAAAGAGACTTGCCGGTAACGAGATTGAACTAGGTATCGAGATACCAACGATCAAATCTCGGGCAAGTAACATACCGGTGACAAAGAGAACAACGTATGTTGTTATGCGGTCTGACCGATAAAGATCTTCGTAGAATATGTGGGAGCCAATATGGGCATCCAGGTCCCGCTATTGGTTATTGACCGGAGACGTGTCTCGGTCATGTCTACATAGTTCTCGAACCCGTAGGGTCCGCACGCTTAACGTTACGATGACAGTTTTATTGAGTTTTGATGTAACGAAGGAGTTCGGAGTCCCGGATGAGATCGGGGATATGACGAGGAGTCTCGAAATGGTCGAGACATAAAAATCGATATATTGGACGACTATATTCGGACTTCGGAAAGGTTCCGAGTGATTCGGGTATTTTTCGGAGTACCGGAGAGTTACGGGAATTCGTATTGGGCCTTAATGGGCCATACGGGAAAGGAGAGAAAGGCCTCAAAAGGTGGCCGCACCCCTCCCCATGGTCTGGTCCGAATTGGACTAGGGAAGGGGGGCGCACCCTTCCTTATTTCTCCTTCCCCCTTCCCTTCTCCTACTCCCACAAGGAAAGGAGGAGTCCTACTCCCGGTGGAAGTAGGACTCCCCCCTATGGCGCGCCTCTCCTCTTGGCCGGCTGCCTCCCCCTTGCTCCTTTATATACGGGGGCAGGGGGGCACCCCAGAGACACAACAATTGATCCTTGAGATCTCTTAGCCGTGTGCAGTGCCCCCCTCCACCATATTACACCTCGATAATACCGTTGCGGAGCTTAGGCGAAGCCCTGCGTCGGTGGAACATCATCATCGTCACCACGCCGTCGTGCTGACGAAACTCTCCCTCAACACTCGGCTGGATCGGAGTTCGAGGGACGTCATCGAGCTGAACGTGTGTAGAACTCGGAGGTGCCGTACGTTCGGTACTTGATCGGTCGGATCGTGAAGACGTACGACTACATCAACCGCGTTGTGATAACGCTTCCGTTGTCGGTCTACGAGGGTACGTAGACAACACTCTCCCCCCTCATTGCTATGCATCACCATGATCTTGCGTGTGCGTAGGAATTTTTTTGAAATTACTACGTTCCCCAACAGTGGTATCAGAGCCTGGTTTTATGCGTTGATGCTATGCACGAGTAGAACACAAGTGAGTTGTGGGCGATATAAGTCATACTGCTTACCAGCATGTCATACTTTGGTTTAGCGGTATTGTGAGATGAAGCGGCCCGGACCGACATTACGCGTACGCTTACGCGAGACTGGTTTCACCGTTGCGAGCACTCGTTGCTTAAAGGTGACTGGCGGGTGTATGTCTCTCTCACTTTAGTTGAACCGAGTGTGGCTACGCCCGGTCCTTGCGAAGGTTGAAACATCACCAACTTGACAAACTATCGTTGTGGTTTTGATGCGTAGGTAAGAACGGTTCTTGCTAAGCCCAGTAGCAGCCACGTAAAACTTGCAACAACAAAGTAGAGGACGTCTAACTTGTTTTTGCAGGGCATGTTGTGATGTGATATGGTCAAGACATGATGCTAAATTTTATTGTATGAGATGATCATGTTTTGTAACCGAGTTATCGGCAACTGGCAGGAGCCATATGGTTGTCGCTTTATTGCATAAGATGCAAGCGCCAAATAATTGCTTTACTTTATCGCTATGCGATAGCAATAGTTGCAAGAGCAATAGTTGGCGAGACGACCATGTGACGACACATTGATATAGATCAAGATGATGGAGATCATGGTGTCATGCCGGTGACGATGGAGATCATGACGATGCTTTGGAGATGGAGATCAAAGGCACAAGATGATGATGGCCATATCATGTCACATATTATGATTGCATGTGATGTTTATCTTTTATACATCTTATCTTGCTTTGATTGACAGTAGCATTATAAGATGATCTCTCACTAAATTATCAAGGTATAAGTGTTCTCCCTGAGTATGCACCGTTGCGAAAGTTCTTCGTGCTGAGACACCACGTGATGATCGGGTGTGATAAGCTCTACGTTCACATACAACGGGTGCAAGCTAGTTTTGCACACGCAAAATACTCGGGTTAAACTTGAAGAGCCTAGCATATAACAAATATGGCCTCGGAACACTGAGACCGAAAGGTCGAGCGTGAATCATATAGTAGATATGATCAACATAGTGATGTTCACCATTGAAACTACTCCATCTCACGTGATGATCGGACATGGTTTAGTTGATATGGATCACGTGATCACTTAGAGGATTAGAGGGATGTCTATCTAAGTGGGAGTTCTTAAGTAATATGATTGATTGAACTTAAATTTATCATGAACTTAGTCCTGATAGTATTTTGCAAATTATATTGTAGATCAATAGCTCGCGTTGTTGCTTCCCTGTGTTTATTTTTTATATGTTCCTAGAGAAAAATTATGTTGAAAGATGTTAGTAGCAAAGATGCGGATTGGATCCGTGATCTGAGGATTATCCTCATTGCTGCGCAGAAAAAATATGTCCTTGATGCACCGCTAGGTGACAGACCTATTGCAGGAGCAGATGCAGACGTTATGAATGTTTGGCTAGCTCAATATGATGACTACTTGATAGTTTAGTGCACCATGCTTTACGGCTTAGAACCGGGTCTTCAACGACGTTTTGAACGTCATGGAGCATATGAGATGTTCCAGGAGTTGAAGTTAATATTTCAAGCAAATGCCCGAATTGAGAGATATGAAGTCTCCAACAAGTTCTATAGCTAAAAGATGGAGGAGAATCGCTCAACTAGTGAGCATGTGCTCAGATTGTCTGGGTACTACAATCGCTTGAATCAAGTGGGAGTTAATCTTCCAGATAAAATAGTGATTGACAGAATTCTCTAGTCACCATCACCAAGTTAGTAGAACTTCGTGATGAACTACAGTATGCAAGGGATGACGAAAGTAATTCCCGAGCTCTTCGTGATGCTGAAATCGACGAAGGTAGAAATCAAGAAAAACATGAAGTGTTGATGGTTGACGAGACCACTAGTTTCAAGAAAAGGGCAAAGGGAAGAAGGGGAACTTCAAGAAGAACGGCAAGCAAGTTGCTGCTCAAGTGAAGAAGCCTAAGTCTGGTCCTAAGCCTGAGATTAAGTGCTTCTACTGCAAAAGGACTGGTCACTGGAAGCGGAACTACCCCAACTATTTGGTGGATAAGAAGGATGGCAAAGTGAACAAAGGTATATTGGATATACATGTTATTGATGTGTACTTTACTAGTGTTTATAGCAACCCCTCGGTATTTGATAATGGTTCAGTTGCTAAGAGTAGTAACTCGAAACGGGAGTTGCAGAATAAACAGAGACTAGTAAAAAGGCGAGGTGATGATGTGTGTTGGAAGTAGTTCCAAGCTTGATATGATCATCATCGCACACTCCCTGTACTTTCGGGATTAGTGTTGAAACTAAATAAGTGTTATTTGGTGTTTGCGTTGAGCATGAATATGATTTGATCATGTTTATTGCAATACGGTTATTCATTTAAGTTAGAGAACAATTGTTGTTCTGTTTACATGAATAAAAACCTTCTATGGTCATACACACCAACGAAAATGGTTTGTTGGATCTCGATCGTAGTGATACACATATTCATAATATTGAAGCCAAAAGATGCAAAGTTAATAATGATAGTGCAACTTATTTGTGGCACTGCCGTTTAGGTCATATTGGTGTAAAGCGCATGAAGAAACTCCATACTGATGGGATTTTGGAATCACTTGATTATGAATCACTTGATGCTTGCGAACCGTGCCTCATGGGCAAGATGACTGAAACGCCGTTCTCCGGAACTATGGAGAGAGCAACAGATTTGTTGGAAATCATCCATACAGATGTATGTGGTCCGATGAATATTGAGGCTCGTAGCAGGTATCATTATTTTCTGACCTTCACAGATGATTTGAACAGATATGGGTATATCTACTTGATGAAACACAAGTCTGAAACATTTGAAAAGTTCAAAGAATTTCAGAGTGAAAGTGGAGAATCATCGTAACAAGAAAATAAAAGTTTCTACGATATGATCGCAGAGGTAAAATATTTGAGTTACGAGTTTGGCCTTCAGTTAAAACAATGTGAAATAGTTTCACTACTCACGCCACCTGGAACACCACAGTGTAATGGTGTGTCCGAACATCGTAACCGTACTTTATTAGATATAGTGCGATATATGATGTCTCTTACCGATCTATCACTATCGTTTTTGGGGTTATGCATTAGAGACAGCTACATTCACGTTAAATAGGGCACCATCAAAATCCGTTGAGACGACGCCTTATGAACTGTGGTTTGGCAAGAAACCAAAGTTGTCGTTTCTTAAAGTTTGGGGTTGCGATGCTTATGTGAAAAAGTTTCATCCTGATAAGCTCAAACCCAAATCGGAGAAATGTGTCTTCATAGGATACCCAAAGGAGACAGTTGGGTACACCTTCTATCACAGATCCGAAGGCAAGACATTCGTTGCTTAGTATGGATCCTTTCTAGAGAAGGAGTTTCTCTCGAAAGAAGTGAGTGGGAGGAAAGTAGAACTTGATGAGGTAACTGTACCTGCTCCCTTATTGGAAAGTAGTTCATCACAGAAATATGTTCCTGTGACTCCTGCACCAATTAGTGAGGAAGTTAATGATGATGATCATGGAACTTCAGATCAAGTTATTACTGAACCTCGTAGGTCAACCAGAGTAAGATCCGCACCAGAGTGGTACGGTAATCCTGTTCTGGAGGTTATGATACTAGACCATGACGAACCTACGAACTATGAAGAAGCGATGGTGAGCCCAGATTCCGCGAAATGGCCTGAGGCCATGAAATCTGATATAAGATCCATGTATGAGAACAAAGTATGGACTTTGGTTGACTTGCCCAATGGTCGGCAAGCCATAGAAAATAAATGGATCTTCAAGAGGAAGACGGACACTGATAGTAGTGTTACTATCTACAAAGCTAGAATTGTCGCAAAAAGGTTTTCGACAAGTTCAAGGTGTTGACTACGATGAGAGTTTCTCACTCGTATCTATGCTTAAGTCTGTCCGAATCATGTTAGCAATTGCCGCATTTTATGAAATCTGGCAAATGGATAAACAAAACTGCATTCCTTAATGAATTTATTAAAGAAGAGTTGTATATGATGCAACCAGAAGGTTTTGTCAATCCTAAAGGTACTAACAAAATATGCAAGCTCCAGCAATCCATCTATGGACTGGTGCAAGCATCTCGGAGTTGGAATATACGCTTTGATAAGTTGATCAAAGGATATAGTTTTATACAGACTTGCGGTGAAGCCTGTATTTACAAGAAAGTGAGTGGGAGCACTACAACATTTCTGATAAGTATATGTGAATGACATATTGTTGATCGGAAATAATGTAGCATTATTCTGCAAAGCATAAAGGAGTGTTTGAAAGGAGTTTTTTTAAAGAAAGACCTCGGTGAAGCTGCTTACATATTGAGCATCAAGATCTATAGAGATATATCAAGACGCTTGATAAGTTTTTTCAATGAGTACATACCTTAACAAGATTTTGAAGTGGTTCAAAATGGAACAGTCAAAGAAAAAGTTTCTTGCCTGTGTTACAAGGTGTGAAATTGAGTAAGACTCAAAGCCTGACCACGGCAGAAGATAGAAAAAGAATGAAAGTCATTCCCTATGCCTCGGCCATAGGTTCTATAAAGTATGCCATGCTGTGTACCAGATCTATTGTATACCCCTACACTGATTTTGGCAAGGGAGTACAATAGTGATCTAGGAGTAGATCACTGGACAGCGGTCAAAATTATCCTTAGTGGAATAAGGATATGTTTCTCGATTATGGAAGTGGCAAAAGGTTCGTCATAAAGGGTTATGTCGATGCAAGTTTTGACACTAATCTAGATGACTCTAAGTCTCGGTCTAGATACATATTGAAAGTGGGAGCAATTAGCTAGAGTAGCTCCGTGCAGAGCATTGAAGACATAGAAATTTGCAAAATACTTACGGATCTGAATGTGACAGACCCGTTGACTGAAATTATCTCACAAGCAAAACATGATCACACCTTAGTACTCTTTGGGTGTTAATCACATAGCGATGTGAACTAGATTATTGACTCTAGTAAACCCTTTGGGTGTTGGTCACATGACGATGTGAACTATGTGTGTTAATCACATGGTGATGTGAACTATTGGTATTAAATCACATGGTGATGTGAACTAGATTATTGACTCTAGTGCAAGTGGGAGACTGAAGGAAATATGCCCTAGAGGCAATAATAAAGTATTATTTATTTCCTTGTATCATGATAAATGTTTATTATTCATGCTAGAATTGTATTAACCGGAAACATAATACATGTGTGAATATATAGACAAACAGAGTGTCACTAGTATGCCTCTACTTGACTAGCTCGTTAATCAAAGATGGTTATGTTTCCTAGCCATAAACATAATTTGTTATTTGATTAACGAGATCACCTCATTAGGAGAATGACGTGATTGACTTGACCCATTCCGTTAGCTTAGCACTCGATCGTTTAGTATGTTGCTATTGCTTTCTTCATGACTTATACATGTTCCTATGACTATGAGATTATGCAACTCCCGTTTACCGGAGGAACACTTTGTGTGCTACCAAACGTCACAACGTAAATGGGTGATTATAAAGGTGCTCTACAGGTGTCTCCAAAGGTACTTGTTGGGTTGGCGTATTTCGAGATTAGGATTTGTCACTCCAATTGTCGGAGAGGTATCTCTGGGCCCACTCGGTAATGCACATCACTATAAGCCTTGCAAGAATTGTGACTAATGAGTTAGTTGCGGGATGATGTGTTACGGAACATGTAAAGAGACTTGCCGGTAACGAGATTGAACTAGGTATCGAGATACCGACGATCAAATCTCGGGCAAGTAACATACCGGTGACAAAGAGAACAACGTATGTTGTTATGCGGTCTGGCCGATAAAGATCTTCGTAGAATATGTGGGAGCTAATATGGGCATCCAGGTCCCGCTATTGGTTATTGACCGGAGACGTGTCTCGGTCATGTCTACCTAGTTCTCGAACCCGTAGGGTCCGCATGCTTAACATTACGATGACAGTTTTATTGAGTTTTGATGTACCGAAGGAGTTCGGAGTCCCGGATGAGATCGGGGATATGACGAGGAGTCTCGAAATGGTCGAGACGTAAAAGTCGATATATTGGACGACTATATTCGGACTTCGGAAAGGTTCCGAGTGATTCGGGTATTTTTCGGAGTACCGGAGAGTTACGGGAATTCGTATTGGGCCTTAATGGGCCATACGGGAAATGAGAGAAAGGCCTCAAAAGGTGGCTGCACCCCTCCCCATGGTCTGGTCCGAATTGGACTAGGGAAGGGGGGCGCACCCTTCCTTCTTTCTCCTTCCCCCTTTCCTTCTCCTACTCCCACAAGGAAAGGAGGAGTCCTACTCCCGGTGGGAGTAGGACTCCCACCTATGGCACGCCTCTCCTCTTGGCCGGCTGCCTCCCCCTTGCTCCTTTATATACGGGGGCAGGGGGGCACCCCAGAGACACAACAATTGATCCTTGAGATCTCTTAGCCGTGTGCGGTGCCCCCCTCCACCATATTACACCTCGATAATACCGTTGCGGAGCTTAGGCGAACCCCTGCGTCGGTGGAACATCATCATCGTCACCACGCCGTCGTGCTGACGAAACTCTCCCTCAACACTCGGCTGGATCGGAGTTCGAGGGACGTCATCGAGCTGAACGTGTGTAGAACTCGGAGGTGCCGTACGTTCGGTACTTGATCGGTTGGATCGTGAAGACGTACGACTACATCAACCGCGTTGTGATAACGCTTCCGCTGTCGGTCTACGAGGGTATGTAGACAACACTCTCCCCCCTCGTTGCTATGCATCACCATGATCTTGCGTGTGCGTAGGAATTTTTTTGAAATTACTACGTTCCCCAACACTGCCGTGGTCGGGCTTTGAGTCTTACTCAATTTCACACCTTGTAACACAGGCAAGAACTCTTTCTTTGACTGTTCTATTTTGAACTACTTCAAAATCTTGTGAAGGTATGTACACATTGAAAAAATTATCAAGCGTCTTGATCTATCTCTATAGATCTTGATGCTCAATATGTAAGCAGCTTCACCGAGGTCTTTCTTTGAAAAACTCCTTTCAAACACTCCTTTATGCTTTGCAGAATAATTCTACATTATTTTCGATCAACAATATGTCATTCACATATACTTATCAGAAATGTTGTAGTGCTCCCACTCACTTTCTTGTAAATACAGGCTTCACCGCAAGTCTGTATAAAACTATATCCTTTGATCAACTTATCAAAGCGTATATTCCAACTCCAAGATGCTTGCACCAGTCCATAGATGGATTGCTGGAGCTTGCATATATTGTTAGTACTTTTAGGATTGACAAAACCTCCTGGTTGCATCATATACAACTCTTCTTTAATAAATCCATTAAGGAATGTAGTTTTGTTTATCCATTTGCCATATTTCATAAATGTGGCAATTGCTAACATGATTCAGACAGACTTAAGCATAGATACGAGTGAGAAACTCTCATCGTAGTCAACACCTTGAATTTGTCGAAAACCTTTTTGCGACAATTCTAGCTTTGTAGATAGTAACACTACTATCAGTGTCCGTCTTCCTCTTGAAGATCCATTTATTTTCTATGGCTTGCCGACCATTGGGCAAGTCAACCAAAGTCCATACTTTGTTCTCATACATGGATCTTATATCAGATTTCATGGCCTCAGGCCATTTCGCGGAATCTGGGCTCACCATCGCTTCTTCATAGTTCGTAGGTTCGTCATGGTCTAGTATCATAACCTCCAGAACAGGATTACCGTACCACTCTGGTGCGGATCTTACTCTGGTTGACCTACGAGGTTCAGTAATAACTTGATCTGAAGTTCCATGATCATCATCATTAACTTCCTCACTAATTGGTGCAGGAGTCACAGGAACATATTTCTGTGATGAACTACTTTCCAATAAGGGAGCAGGTACAGTTACCTCATCAAGTTCTACTTTCCTCCCACTCACTTCTTTCGAGAGAAACTCCTTCTCTAGAAAGGATCCATACTAAGCAACGAATGTCTTGCCTTCGGATCTGTGATAGAAGGTGTACCCAACTGTCTCCTTTGGGTATCCTATGAAGACACATTTCTCCGATTTGGGTTTAAGCTTATCAGGATGAAACTTTTTCACATAAGCATCGCAACCCCAAACTTTAAGAAACGACAACTTTGGTTTCTTGCCAAACCACAGTTCATAAGGCGTCGTCTCAACGGATTTTGATGGTGCCTTATTTAACGTGAATGTAGCTGTCTCTAATGCATAACCCTAAAATGATAGTGGTAAATTGGTAAGAGACATCATAGATTGCACTATATCCAATAAAGTACGGTTATGATGTTCGGACACACCATTATGCTGTGGTGTTCCAGGTGGCATGAATTTGTGAAACTATTCCACATTGTCTTAACTGAAGGCCAAACTTGTAACTCAAATACTCTTCTCCACGATCAGATCGTAGAAACTTTATTTCTTTGTTACGATGATTTTCCGCTTCACTCTGAAATTATATGAACTTTTCAAATGTTTCAGACTTCTGTTTCATTAAGCAGATATACCTATATCTGCTCAAATCATCTGTGAAGGTCAGAAAATAATGATACCTGCTACGAGCCTCAATATTCATCGGACCATATACATCTGTATGTATGATTTCCAACAAATCTGTTGCTCTCTCCATAGTTCCGGAGAACGGCGTTTCAGTCATCTTGCCCATGAGGCACGGTTCGCAAGCATCAAGTGATTCATAATCAAGTGATTCCAAAATCCCATCAGTATGGAGTTTCTTCATGCGTTTTACACCAATATGACCTAAACGGCAGTGCCACAAATAAGTTGCACTATCATTATTAATTTTGCATCTTTTGGCTTCAATATTATGAATATGTGTATCACTATGATCGAGATCCAAGAAACCATTTTCGTTGGCGTGTATGACGATAGAAGGTTTTATTCATGTAAACAGAACAACAATTGTTCTCTAACTTAAATGAATAACCGTATTGCAATAAACATGATCAAATCATATTCATGCTCAACGCAAACACCAAATAACACTTATTTAGTTTCAACACTAATCCCGAAAGTACAGGGAGTGTGCGATGATGATCATATCAATCTTGGAACTACTTCCAACACACATCGTCACCTCGCCTTTTACTAGTCTCTGTTTATTCTGCAACTCCCGTTTTCGAGTTACTACTCTTTAGCAACTGAACCAGTATCAATTACCGAGGGGTTGCTATAAACGCTAGTAAAGTACACATCAATAATCTGTATATCAAATATACCTTTGTTCACTTTTACTAGTCTCTGTTTATTCTGCAACTCCTGTTTCGAGTTACTACTATTAGCAACTGAACCAGTATCAATTACCGAGGGGTTGCTATATGTTGGAAATATGCCCTAGAGGCAATAATAAATGGTTATTATTATATTTCTTTGTTCATGGTAATTGTCTATTATTCATGCTATAATTGTATTGTCCGGAAATCGTGATACATGTGTGAATACATAGACCACAACGTGTCCCTAGTAAGCCTCTAGTTGACTAGCTCGTTGATCAACTGATAGTCATGGTTTCCTCACTATGGACATTGGATATCATTCATAACGGGATCACATCATTAGGAGAATGATGTGATGGACAAGACCCAATCCTAAGCATAGCATAAAAGATCGTGTAGTTTCGTTTGCTAGAGCTTTTCCAATGTCAAGTATCTTTTCCTTAGACCATGAGATCGTGCAACTCCCGGATACCGTAGGAGTGCTTTGGGTGTGCCAAACGTCACAACGTAACTGGGTGACTATAAAAGGTGCACTACGGGTATCTCCGAAAGTGTCTGTTGGGTTGGCATGGATCGAGACTGGGATTTGTCACTCCGTGTGACGGAGAGGTATCTCTGGGCCCACTCGGTAATGCATCATCATAATGAGCTCAATGTGACTAAGGCGTTAGTCACGGGATCATGCATTGCGGTACGAGTAAAGAGACTTGCCGGTAACGAGATTGAACAAGGTATTGGGATACCGACGATCGAATCTCGGGCAAGTAACATACCGATTGACAAAGGGAATTGCATACGGATTGATTGAATCCTCGACACTGTGGTTCATCCGATGAGATCATCGTGGAACATGTGGGAGCCAACATGGGTATCCAGATCCCGCTATTGGTTATTGACCGGAGAGGCGTCTCGGTCATGTCTGCATGTCTCCCGAACCCGTAGGGTCTACACACTTAAGGTTCGGTGACGCTAGGGTTGTAGAGATATATGTATGCGGAAACCCGAAAGTTGTTCGGAGTCCCGGATGAGATCCCGGACGTCACGAGAGGTTCCGTAATGGTCCGGAGGTGAAGAATTATATATAGGAAGTCAAGTTTCGGCCACCGGGAAAGTTTCGGGGGTTACCGGTATTGTACCGGGACCACCGGAAGGGTCCCGGGGGTCCACTGGGTGGGGCCACCTATCCCGGAGGGCCCCGTGGGCTGAAAGTGGAAGGGAACCAGCCCTTAGTGGGCTGGGGTGCCCCCCTTGGGCCTCCCCCCATGCGCCTAGGGTTGGGAACCCTAGGGGGGGAGCTTCCCCCTTGCCTTGGGGGGCAAGGCACCCCTTCCCCCCCTTTGGCCGCCGCCCCCCCTTGGAGATCCCATCTCCCTGGGCCGGCGCCCCCAGGGGGCCTATATAAAGGGGGGGAGGGAGGGCAGCAACACACAGCCTTGGGCGCCTCCCTCCTCCCCTGCAACACCTCTCTCTCTCTCTCGCAGAAGCTTGGCAAAGCCCTGCCGAGACCCGCTACATCCACCACCACGCCGTCGTGCTGCTTGATCTCCATCAACCTCTCCTTCCCCCTTGCTGGATCAAGAAGGAGGAGACGTCACTGCACCGTACGTGTGTTGAACGCGGAGGTGCCGTCCGTTCGGCACTCGGTCATCGGTGATTTGGATCACGGCGAGTACGACTCCGTCATCCACGTTCATTGGAACGCTTCCGCTCGCGATCTACAAGGGTATGTAGATGCACTCCTTTCCCCTCGTTGCTAGTAGACTCCATAGATGCATCTTGGTGAGCGTAAAAAAATTTTAAATTATGCTACGATTCCCAACACTATAAACACTAGTAAAGTACACATCAATAATCTGTATATCTAATATACCTTTGTTCACTTTGCCATCCTTCTTATCCACCAAATAGTTGGGGTAGTTCCGCTTCCAGTGACCAGTCCCTTTGCAGTAGAAGCACTTAGTCTCAGGCTTAGGACCAGACTTAGGCTTCTTCACTTGAGCAGCAACTTGCTTGCCGTTCTTCTTGAAGTTCCCCTTCTTCCCTTTGCCCTTTTCTTGAAACTAGTGGTCTCGTCAACCATCAACACTTGATGTTTTTCTTGATTTCTACCTTCGTCGATTTCAGCATCACGAAGAGCTTGGGAATTACTTTCATCATCCCTTGCATTCTATAGTTCATCACGAAGTTCTACTAACTTGGTGATGGTGACTAGAGAATTCTGTCAATCACTATTTTATCTGGAAGATAAACTCCCAATTGATTCAAGCGATTGTAGTACCCAGACAATCTGAGCACATGCTCACTAGTTGAGCGATTCTCCTCCATCTTTTAGCTATAGAACTTGTTGGAGACTTCATATCTCTTAACTCGGGTATTTGCTTGAAATATTAACTTCAACTCCTGGAACATCTCATATGGTCCATGACGTTCAAAACGTCTTTGAAGTCCCGATTCTAAGCCGTTAAGCATGGTGCACTAAACTATCAAGTAGTCATCATATTGAGCTAGCCAAACGTTCATAACGTCTGCATCTGCTCCTGCAATAGGTCTGTCACCTAGCGGTGCATCAAGGACATAATTCTTCTGTGCAGCAATGAGGATAATCCTCAAATCACAGATCCAATCCGCATCTTTGCTACTAACATCTTTCAACATAATTTTCTCTAGGAACATATCAAAAATAAATACAGGGAAGCAACAACGCGAGCTATTGATCTAAAACATAATTTGCAAAAATACTATCAGGACTAAGTTCATGATAAATTTAAGTTCAATTAATCATATTACTTAAGAACTCCCACTTAGATAGATATCCCTCTAATCATCTAAGTGATTACGTGATCCAAATCAACTAAACCATGTCTGATCATTACGTGAGATGGAGTAGTTTCAATGGTGAACATCACTATGTTGATCATATCTACTATATGATTCACGCTCGACCTATCGGTCTCTGTGTTCCGAGGCCATATCTGTACATATGCTAGGCTCGTCAAGTTTAACCTGAGTATTCCGCGTGTGCAACTGTTTTGCACCCGTTGTATTTGAACGTAGAGCTTATCACACCCGATCATCACGTGGTGTCTCAGCACGAAGAACTTTCGCAACGGTGCATACTCAGGGAGAACACTTTTATCTTGAAATTTTAGTGAGGGATCATCTTATAATGCTACCGTCAATCAAAGCAAGATAAGATGCATAAAGGATTAACATCACATGCAATCAATATAAGTGATATGATATGGCCATAATTATCTTGTGCTTGTGATCTCCATCCCCGAAGCACCGTGCTCGTGATCTCCATCTCCGAAGCACCGTCATGATCACCATCGTCACCGGCACGACACCTTGATCTCCATCGTAGTATCGTTGTCGTCTCGCCAACTTATTGCTTTTACGACTATCGCTACCGCTTAGTGATAAAGTAAAACTATTACATGGCGATTGCATCTCATACAATAAAGCGACAACTATATGGCTCCTGCCAGTTGCCGATAACTCGGTTACAAAACATGATCATCTCATACAACACATTATATCACATCATGTCTTGACCATATCACATCACAACATGCCCTGCAAAAACAAGTTAGACGTCCTCTACTTTGTTGTTGCATGTTTTACGTGGCTGCTACGGGCTTAGCAAGAACCGTTCTTACCTACGCATCAAAACCACAACGATAGTTTGTCAAGTTGGTGCTGTTTTAACCTTCGCAAGGACCGGGCATAGCCACACTTGGTTCAACTAAAGTGAGAGAGACAGACACCCGCCAGTCACCTTTAAGCAACGAGTGCTCCGAACGGTGAAACCAGTCTCGCGTAAGCGTACGCGTAATGTCGGTCCGGGCCGCTTCATCTCACAATACCGCTGAACCAAAGTATGACATGCTGGTAAGCAGTATGACTTATATCGCCCACAACTCACTTGTGTTATACTCGTGCATATCATCAACGCATAAAACCAGGCTCGGATGCCACTGTTGGGGAACGTAGTAATTTCAAAAAAATTCCTACGCACACGCAAGATCATGGTGATGCATGGCAACGAGAGGGGAGAGTGTTGTCCACGTACCCTCGTAGACCGACAACGGAAGCGTTATCACAACGCGGTTGATGTAGTCGTACGTCTTCACGATCCGACCAATCAAGTACCGAACGTACGGCACCTCCGAGTTCTACACACGTTCAGCTCGATGACGTCCCTCGAACTCCGATCCAGCCGAGTGTTGAGGGAGAGTTTCGTTAGCACGACGGCGTGGTGACGATGATGATGTTCTACCGATGCAGGGCTTCGCCTAAGCTCCGCAACGATATTATCGAGGTGTAATATGGTGGAGGGGGGCACCGCACACGGCTAAGAGATCAATAGATCAATTGTTGTGTCTCTGGGGTGCCCCCCTGCCCCCGTATATAAAGGAGCAAGGGGAAGGCAACCGGCCAAGGGGAGAGGCGCGCCAAAGGGGGGAGTCCTACTCCCACCGGGAGTAGGACTCCTCCTTTCCCTGTGGGAGTAGGAGAAGGGAAGGGGGAAGGAGAAAGAAGGAAGGGGGCGCCCCCCCTCCCTAGTCCAATTCGGACTAGCCCATGGGGAGGGGTGCGGCCACCCTTTGAGGTCTTTCCCTCCTTTCCCGTATGGCCCATTAAGGCCCAATACGAATTCCCGTAACTCTCCGGTACTCCGAAAAATACCCGAATCACTCGGAACCTTTCCGAAGTCCGAATATAGTCGTCCAATATATCAATTTTTACGTCTCGACCATTTCGAGACTCCTCGTCATATCCCCGATCTCATCCGGGACTCCGAACTCCTTCGGTACATCAAAACTCAATAAAACTGTCATCGTAACGTTAAGCGTACGGACCCTTCGGGTTCGAGAACTATGTAGACATGACCAAGACACGTCTCCGGTCAATAACCAATAGCGGGACCTGGATGCCCATATTGGCTCCCACATATTCTACGAAGATCTTTATCGGTCAGACCGCATAACAACATACGTTGTTCTCTTTGTCACCGGTATGTTACTTGCCCGAGATTTGATCGTCGGTATCTCGATACCTAGTTCAATCTCGTTACCGGCAAGTCTCTTTACTCGTTCCGTAACACATCATCCCGCAACTAACTCATTAGTCACAATGCTTGCAAGGCTTATAGTGATATGCATTACCGAGTGGGCCCAGAGATACCTCTCCGACAATTGGAGTGACAAATCCTAATCTTGAAATACGCCAACCCAACAAGTACCTTTGGAGACACCTGTAGAGCACCTTTATAATCACCCATTTAGTTGTGACGTTTGGTAGCACACAAAGTGTTCCTCCGGTAAACGGGAGTTGCATAATCTCATAGTCATAGGAACATGTATAAGTCATGAAGAAAGCAATAGCAACATACTAAACGATCGGGTGCTAAGCTAACGGAATGGGTCAAGTCAATCACGTCATTCTCTAATGAGGTGATCTCGTTAATCAAATGACAACTCATGTCTATGGCTAGGAAACATAACCATCTTTGATTAACGAGCTAGTCAAGTAGAGGCATACTAGTGACATTCTGTTTGTCTATGTATTCACACTGTATTATGTTTCCGGTTAAATACAATTCTAGCATGAATAATAAACATTTATCATGATATAAGGAAATATATAGTACTTTATTATTGCCTCTAGGGCATATTTCCTTCAGGTCTTGCTATCGACGGGAGGCCTCTCTGTATGAGCACCGATTCTGATGGGTGGCGCGAGCAGATGATTGCTCTTATCGGTATGGCTCCTACCGAGGCTGAGGCTGATGTAGAGGAGGGAGAAGAGAAGAAGAAGAAGAGGGAAAGGAAAGCAGCCGGATCTGCTTTCACGTGGATTCAAAATAACTTTGCGACGTGTCCTGCGGATGCCACTGATGATGTGATCCAGACACATGCTCGTGTCTATATGTGGTACGTTGTCTCGAGGACTTTGTTTCCTGACTCCACAGGCAAGAATGCTCCATGGATGTGGCTGAAGGCGTTGACCGTCTTCGATAGCAAATGGAGCTGGGGTTCAGTGACTCTTGCGTACTTGTACCGACAGGTAGTTGGTTTGTTTTGTTATCAACTCATTTCTTCATTACCAATGCAAGCTTGCTGTCAACTTAACATTGTTTCTTTCATATGCAGCTGGACGATGCGTGTTGCAGGATCACAGATAGTGCGGTCATTGGTGGTAATATGCTTCTACTTTCTGTATGAAGCTGGGAGCGTCTGCCTGTTGGACGCCCGAAGAGCGTCAGGTTTAATCCTTGGTATGAAGATGACGAATTACGGCGCCCCACTTGGGCTTACAAGTGGGATGTGGTTTCCGAGATGACGAACGATGTCAATCTCATGTACCAAAAGTACATTGCCGAGTTGGACACGATTACGCCTGAGCAGGTAACAAGGTCATTACTTCAGTCATTTCTCATGCTCGCCTGAAAAAAAGTCACCAATTTTGCATTGTTGCCCTATTTCATAGGTGGAATGGCAGCCATATGGCGCCGATGACAGACTTGGGTACACCCCGGAGTTTTCCATCAACCCGATGTGCTTGCGGGATAGGGATCTCTGGCTTATGCGGTGCCCACTGATATGCAACTGGGCTGTTGAGTTTCATTTGCCACATCGCGTGTTTCGTCAGTTTGGTCTGTTCCAGCCTCACCCACCGGAATGGGTGGATACGGACAAAGCACTTCATAGGTAAGAGAGCGTATTGACTAAGCATCGTCAGTCCTTCTTGATTTTGCTAATGTTTGGTATTGTACCATGTAGGTTGGACAGGAGAAGGCAGCGGAAGATAAAGGACTGGGACAAGCATCATGCTTCGTATGTTACCCGCTTCCAGCTTTGCGTGGAGCAAGCTCGTAGCAGTGCACGCGCCCAGCTTCGTGAGCATAACCCACTTGCTTTTGATAACTACATACGATGGCTTCTTGGAAATACTCGAGTTGAGATATGCCCGTCGGCATATAATGAGGATATTCTTGAAGAACCCGTAAACTTTGAGGATCTATCAAAGGGGAAGTACAACAGAGATGTCAGGGTAGGGCAAGGAGTCCCTGATGTTCCGGTGATTAACTATGTGGTAAAGTGTTCCTTCTTTACTTTCCCGTTGGCCGTATTACACATGTTTGAATGGCTAACGTGTTCATTCTTTCTCATCCGCAGCGCACCGAGATCAAGAAAGCAGCTGATGAGAGCCAGTCTATTCTGGAGAAAACACCGGTTGGAAAAGACAATGATGATGGTTCACTACGAGCATTCCTCAAGGTACATATCGCATTCACTATGAGAGCCAGTCTATGTTGCGGAGTTTGATATCTTCCACACTTGTTCATGTTACAACGTCAGGCCAAGAAGTTAAGGCGGTTATCGAATCTTCTCGGTTGCCGTGATCCCGAATTTGATGAACCATCTGCCTCTAGGTCTGGTACACCATCAGACCCCTCATCTCACCATCAGGGGGACGATGTGAGTTCCTCATATGCTTATCTGGATGATGAGGGTGCGGTCACCCAAGAGGTATGACTAATCCTTTAGTCCCTCATCTCACTTGATTACGACGCCGGTCTTCACCATATTGTTTGATTGTGTGATAGGGCCATGGGCTTGATGATGACATGACTTTGGCGGACTCTCAAGTTCGGTCCGCATATATGTTGAAGCCTAGGCAGCCCATACGCCGGTACACGCCCACCGACTTTGACAACAGAGGCAACCCAAAGGTGGTCGTAGGGACCTCGTGGATGGCTAGGTTGGATGATGAGGCGGAGGCGGAGGCGGAGGAGGAAGTGCAGGAAGAGGAGGCTCGTCCACCCAGGAAGAAGAAGATTGTGTGCAGGCGTGGCACCAGGAACACGCGCGGAAGGCATTAGTGCTTGTGTTTGTTAGTGCTCTTGTAGCCGTTTCATTATGTCGATGAACTTGTGAGGTTATGTTATATGTTGGTGAACTCTTAGTAGTGTGGTATTTGTGTTTGCGAACTAGTAGTAATGTTGAATTGTCCTAAATGATGTGATGTTCAAGTTATTAGTTGTCTTTGTTCAGTATGTGCAGTTTACAGTAATTTTAGTGATGTTCAAGCAAGTTATGTGAGTGCTGCATGAGGCCAAAATGGCATCTGTTTCTGCAGTTTTGCAGTTAACAGCACTGCAGCGCCCAACAGCCAGGCGCTGCACTGTACTGTGCAGCGCCCAACACTTAGGCGCTGCACCATACAGTGCAGCGCCCGTGTCATAGGTGCTGCGCAACTGGCCATGGCTATCCAGAGAGCCACAGAAGGCTTGCAGCACTGACCATCCACGAAAATTACTAAGTCAGAGTGCAGCGCCCAGGCGCTGCACTATACTGTGTGACACCTATCCCTTGGGCGCTGCACAGTATAGTGCAGCGCCTGTCTTCTGGGCGCTGCACGGCTGTTTACTAGAAAAACGGAGTTTACAGCACGTTCATTTCACCGGAACATCATAATACTTACAATGACTGCAGCATCACAACAATTTGAACAAACATAAATTTTATGCCGATGAGTTCATAACTTAAGACAATTCAAACATTACTACGACATGGTTCACGACACATTCATTACAAATGACAAATGGCAGCTTGCCCTAGAAGATAGTTCACCAACATCTCACATGCCCTCACAAGTTCACGACACATTCATTAGAAGATAGCTGACGACGAATGCACCGAAGCGAAGTCCCTACTGAGTAGAGCGAGGCCATTTCCCCTTCTTGTCACGTGCCGAGTCCTCCTCTTGCGCCTCGCGAGCCTTTGCAAGCTTTCTTGCCCTCTCCTCCTCACAAGCAAGTTTCGCTTGGCGTGCCCTCTCCTCCTCTTGTTTCTTCCGCTCCATCCTCTCCTTCTGACGACGCTCTTCCTCCAAGCCTCTTCGAAACGATTCTTCGAACCGCCGTTGCCGCCTAAGACAATCTTGGTATTGGTCCTTTTTGACATCTTCTGGCACTCCAAGATCTATCCACGTGAAACTTGCATAGAGGAGGCGGTGACTGCATACAAAATTTTTGTTAGTGTTGACACACATTTGAGAGTAACATTTTACTTCTCGAGCTTACCGGTGGTTGGTCATAGGCGTTAGTTGGAAGTGCACGATCATAAGCATAGTTCGGGCATACAAAATATCTCCGCCCTTCCGTCCATGATTTCTTTCGGTCGGTGGACACCTTCACCTTGCAAACATCTCCACACCAACATGGCGGGATGTTGACATCTTTCTCCTTCACCTTGTCCAAAGATGCGTCCTCCCACTTGTTCGGCATGTCTTCTTGGTTAGCACACGGTGGCCTCGTCATGGAACCGGATGAAGCCATGCCTACAAAACCGAGAATTCTTGGTTAACCCTAACCCCCACTTAACAATAACCACAACCCTAACCATAGCATAACCCTAACACCAACATCAAACACACATAACCCTAACCCTAGCATACTATGAAAGCCTAACCATACCAAATTAGCAAAGAAACATAACATGATTCAACACAAATTTGCAAATCCAAGACCTTGAAAGCGAGGCCTCCATGTTGGTGGCCATCATTTGTGGTTCCTCCAGGCTCTTTCACCTCATACTTCCACTCGTTGTCGTCATATAGTACAGCTTCTTGGGAGTCTGCCTTTCGTGATTGAAAGTCCAACCATTCTTCAACCTTTGGTGGGAAATAGTACTTGTGCTTATCCTTGTTCTCACCAGCAATCTGCTTATCCGTCTCCATTGAGTACTTTAAAAAGTATCCATTCATCTTATCAAATGTGTATTGAACTATTGCCGTCACGGGTAATGCACGTACACCCTTGAGCACCTTATTGAAGCATTCTGCCATATTGCTTGTCATTTGACCGTACCTCCGGCCATCTTCATCGAAAGCACGTGCCCACATATTCCTTTCGACAATGTTCCTATTGAGAAATTCAAGACCACCGGGGTCAAGTTTCTTGTGTCTGAGCAATGCATTGAACAATGTGGCAAACCGCTTGTTGGTGAAAGCGAGACAACAATCTTGAAGATCATCGGCCAACTCCTTGATACCACATGCCCTATAGAAGTTTGCACAAAAGTGCCTCATGCACCATCGATGGTGCAACTTTGTATGTCCGGGAATGTCAACCACCACCGCGTTTAGAATTCCTGGATGGCGATCCGATATGACACAAATTTCCCTTTCAGCCGGTAATACCCTTGTTCTCAATTGATGCAAGAACCACTCCCAGTTATCATTGTTCTCCACCTCAACCAAAGCGAAAGCCAAAGGCAACACCCGGTTATTGGCATCACTTGCTATTGCAACCAATAAAGTGCCCTTGTATTGTCCGGTCAAGAACGTGCCATCAATGGCGATGACGGTCCGACAATGCTCAAAAGCCCTCACGCATTGCTCAAAGGCCCAAAATGCACAGCCAAATACTCGGACGGTCCTCCCGTTATGGATCAATGTTTGGTGCCCATGAGGCTCAACCACGTGAACCATGCCTGGGTTTGTGGCGGCCATAGCTAACAACAACCTAGGGAGTCGGTTGTATGCTTCCTCCCAATTGCCATACAACATCTTGAATGCGGCTTGCTTCGCCTTCCATGCCTTGCCGTACTTTACCTTGTAATGAAAAATGGCTTTCACAAGGTCAATGACACTCTTGATGGTCATTATTGGAAGTGTGGATATTTGGTTGGATAACCTGTAAGCAATGAACTCGGACGTGAGTTGTCTGTGTTGTTGGTACACAAGCTCGCCATCCGCATTCTTGTGCCGGCACATGTGAGTTGGTAGACAACTCACTATGCGCCAAGTGGGAACTCCTTTCCATGGCCTTGCACGCACAATCCATGGACATCTTGGCACTTCACATTTGACCGTGTAACGCACATTGACGTTCGAGTTGGCCACTTTATGTGGACGATAATGTGTAACCGAGTAGTTGCCGAGCCACATCTTCAATTCCAAGAAGGATTGAAACTCGCAACCGGGATATATCCCGTTCTTGCCGTCTTCCAAATCACGGTGAGAACTTGGCCTAGCTCCAAGAGATATGCATTTGCCACCATCCACGACGGCTTCATCCGCGAGACTAAGATCCTTGAACAATGGTGTCTTGTGATCCGGCCGAATACCTTCTTGAATGCTTGGGCCTCCTTCGGCATGAACCCCTCCTCATCAACTTCTTCACCGGGACCATCGTCATCCGAGTCCGATGCATATGCACGGGAAAAAGGGATGGATTGGTCCATTGTCTCTTGCACATGATATTGGTCGAGATCACCCACATTGTTGTCATGGAGATCAACTTCGTTGTCATCCTCCTCGTACTCATCATTCTCCTCTTCAAAAGCTTCATTTTGGTTGTTTGGAGTCGGGCTCAATGTTGGCCAATCTTGTTGCATGAAATGAGGTTCACTCATTTGATCTTGGTTAATGGGTGGGGGAGTGCTAGCAACCAACGGGGAAGGGTTCCGGTTCAAGTCCAAATTCAAAGTAGACTCAACCTTCTTGGAGGCAAATAACTCAAGAGCCTTGTCTAGAGATTCGGCAACCGTCCCCTTGTATGCAACCCAACGTTGCTCGGAGTTCACACACATTGTCTTCCAACGGATGTGCATTCCAAAACCAACATTATGCCTTCCCTCGAACTCAACAACGTCACTTGGGTCCATCCAATTCAAATCCTTCCTCACTTGGTCCAAGAGCTCCGCATAGCTAGGACTACTCTCAAACACCATGTCAAGCTCATCCGGGTCCGGCTCAACATTGCCTTTCAAAAAGGCCTCTTTATCCACATGATGAACATAAACAAATGTTCTCCCCATCCCTATAATAATCAAAAACACACATATATCAAGTAAGTACTTAACAAAAATATTTGCACAAAATACATATGCCATAACATATATATGAATTAATAACCATAACCCCACATAACAATTACCACAACCCTAACCATAGCATAACCCTAACACCAACATCAAACACACATAACCCTAACCCTAGCATACTATGAAAGCCTAACCATACCAAATTAGCAAAGAAACATAACATGATTCAACACAAATTTGCAAATCCAAGCCAAAACTAGGGTTTCCCCAAAGTAGCAAGATTTGAGCAAATGTGACAATTCCTATGGATGAAAACGAGGGGATCGGAGGAGATTACCTTAAGGGAGGGGTTGGCTTCGAAATCCACGGTCAAATACTCCGGATTTGCAAGATTTGAGAAGGATTTAAGAGGGGGGAGAGGGGAAGAGAGGAGGGGCGCAAGTCTAAGGGTTTGGGTGGGGTGGGGGTGGGAGGGGAGAGAGGGTGGGGCCAGCCTAAGTGGAACACAGACTGTGCAGCGCCTAAGAGACGGGCGCTGCACATTACAAGTGTAGCGCCTAGGCCTTAGACGCTGCACTGCTGTCTGTGGGGCCGCAACTGGACCAGGGCTGTCACGCTGGCAGGAGGTGCGACGCCTAAGGCCGAGGCGCTGCACAGTAGTGTGCGACGCCTAGCTGTCAGGCGCCACATGAAAGGGTCACCATTGTGAAATTTTTTCGAGAGCAGGTCAGTTTATGATTTGATTTCGCTCTCAGGTCAAATATGTGATTTTTGCCACAGGTGACAGACCCTGTCAGTAAAAATACAGGTAAAATGTACATGAATTTTCAAACACACACACACACGCTAGAACACTAACAAAAATGTGCAGTACAGAAGGAATCTCGAAGAAAAGCAAGCTTGTAGATGGAAACACTCAGGTCTCTGCACCGGACGTTTGAGAACATAACTTCTCCCTCACTGCACGCAGTGTTCAGTAAGGCGCCAGACATTTGTGACACCACAGACCAGCACCAAAATCACCGATTATGCGGGATAAATCGACCAGCGACCAGGGAGCGAGACGAGAGTGTGTCGTCTGGAGCCTATATGCCGCGGGGCCATAAGCGGCCGCCTTTCTGGACACTGCTCCCACTGATAGTCTCCTCGTTGGTGCAGAGATGTTTTTCCTGCCCAAAAGATGAAAGAAACACATGAAGGGTTAAGCTTTGTCCAAGAATGAATGCAGTGGGGATGGAGTGGGGGAAAAGAAAGAACAACAGACCTGAACTGTATCCTTGTTTGCAGTGTGCCTCTTGGCATTGTTCCTTAACAGACAGAGACGACGTTATTGTTGCTGTTGACCTGTTCTCTAACAAATATCACAATTCCATACTGGCATGTTTTTCCTACCTAAGAACACCTAAAAAGTGGACCAACCAGCAAGCGAAACAGAGATTTCTTTGCTACAACTGCAGAATCTATGTCAAGACTGTGAAAGATAGAATGCTGATGTCTAAGGCATCAAGGAATTTGCATCTGTCAAAACTTTCTGGTCGAACTGTTCCCTGTTGGAAAAATAACAAGTCATCCAAAAATGCAGTCAATTACACATTTCAAACAAAACAGTGAGCCAATCAACTTTCAATCTCATAACTCATGTAGTGAATAAGAGCAAATGTTCGCGAGAATCAAGAAAATGCTGACGGATGCCCAACTTTTCTCCACCGTTGACAAAAGAAATGTTGCATCATGCTTTTGGGATAAAAGTTGAATTGTACAAGATGATGCTTTTGATCAAATGAACATAGTAAAAGATAGCATATTCTAAGTGAAATAAAAAATATTATTGTTTATCCATTTGATTCATGACTATGCCTGAGGATCTGTTTATCCATAAGCATGAAATAAAAAGGCTCCATGCTTATTAGATAACACATGAGCTGAAAAAGACACTTAATAGCAGCAGATAAGATCCAAACATTTAGGTTCTGAAGACATAACATTCCGTTTCTGTCTACAGCTTTAAATGAGAGATATGCCAAGGCATAATTCTAAGTATTTTCTTTAGTCTTCTCTTCCTCCCCGTCTAATCTCCAAGTCAACAAAGATATCTACCACCTATAATTCCACAAACACATCAATTATTGTCCATAGGTTTATGTATGCCACAAAATATCCATTGATGTCCGTAGGTTGATGTACCATTGAATAACAAAAAATAAATTGATTTATGCCCCCCAGCATTACTGGACTGCATCATTGCTACGAGTGCTACACAAGGCGTATACATCACTTATCCAGTTATGCTGCTACAAATACCCATATTGAGTAAGCAATATCAGCCTTGCAGATGTCGAAAAAAAAAGATTTCATGTTTTCCTTGAATGATTAAAATGAAAGTGAAAGGACATAAACCATGCACAGTGCATACGGGTAGGATGGAAGTTCAGTATCTATTTTCTATGACCATGAAAGCTACTCCTGTGGAATGCTCTTATCTACAAGAAATCCAGGTACTTGTATTTCAAACCTCCCAGTGTGCAGCCAACAGGAATTATGCAATTATATATCTCTGTTAGGTCTACTGTGAGTAGATGAATGCTTAGCTAACAAATCTTGGCAGTGGGGTAAGGATGCCGACAACAAGCGATTGCGTGCCCAAGTTTCTTACAAACAACTTTGATGTAAACGGCTACTTTAATTTGGTCGTTGTTTGGGTGATGACGTTGAATAATTTGATAACTTTATCAGTAAGACTCCGTTTGGCATTGACGTGATTCTATCAATTGGTCACAGAGAGTAGTTGCGGGTCAATCTCTCTCACGCATCCATGACGTAGGATTGATCTCTTCAACTTCAAAGAGCACATCAACAGGGGCAGAGCTTAGTATCATTATTTTCTACTTATGAATCAATCCACATTTTGGTACAGGCAAGTCACTGACAACAAAAGAACTTTCCTATCTATTTTCACTGTATGAGTTTCTCACACAATCGGATTCATAATGATGTAGTTAAAAACATGACTGACATGTAATTTCAAACATTAAGTGTTTCACAATTAGACTTCATTTCCATCAGATAAAGCCATTTCACAATAAACATAACTAATCCCATGCATTATTGCAGCAAACCGGCGAGCATAACAAAAGGCAAACCTTTACTAGGAGTACAAAGTTGGTTAATGATGTGAACCTTGGGAGAAGTACAGCGCAAAGGAAGGCTTGACTTCATTTGCAATACAACAATCAACAAATGCGCACATGACACAAAAAGCATTAATCACATTGCTTTTTGAGGAGAAGTTTTGTAGGCTGTTGTATCCCGTCAAACCAACATCATCTTGCTGAGCCTAGCTAGAATGAATCTGACAAAAATCCAAGAATGTAGGTGAATTATCACATGATGAGCATTTCTTATCTGAAACTGGGATTTTGGAGCATAATCCAACAACACAATTTTATATCTTGGTGCTAGAATCACATAAAAATTGTACATGATAAAAAACGTGACCAACTAAATACTGCCATGTAGAACCTAGATGAAGAACCTCTGCTCTCCACCAAGGTTCATAGGACCTTATCAGTTTGTAGTTAAAATTTCAATCCACCAACCCTTGTTAACCTTACTGCTTTCTTGTAGTACACAGTTAAACTAAGATGAGCATTAATTTGTCAGGGAAAGAACACTGTTCTTGCTTCTTTGACATTCGAATTGATCAATGGTGCATAAAGCAAACGAATCCAACCAACAGAGAACATTGACAGGCTTACCTCATTAGGAAATGAATGTGAATGCTGTTGTAAGCCTGTGCCTCACTCTCTAGACAAACCAGACTACTCCTTCGGAAAACCAAACGTTCATAACGTGTTAGTGGACAGTAACCATGAAGCTGAAGATATAATAGTGATTTAGTTGGCCAATCAATTATTAGGCCACCAACGTGAACAAACTCAAAAGGGGTACGACAACCACTAGTACCAAGGGCAAGGCAAGTATCACCCTCAAGAGGAGAGGCTGCTTTGGTACGATATGTTTTTTCCTTGTTCGAAATCAGCAAACTGCACACTATTGAGGATCTACCACAGATATTTCAAGAAAAAAAAAATCATGAGCGCCAACGCACAACGAACAAATTACTGGAAAAGTCTCTAAAGATTTCAACAATATTCAACATGTCAATACAGCAGCCTCTCCCAGACACAGTGGCAGTAAATATGAGGTTATGCATATGTGTGTTCATAGAGACTATGATCGTTCAGGGATTGTAATACTAATTAGCATGCAAAACCTTAAATTTTGTTCTTTATCAGTTGAGGGAGGACTTTTTTCTTGTTTACACAAAGAATACATCCATCGATTTGCAGGACTTAGCTCGACATGCCCAGACTTGTTAAAAAATAAAAACTATTATTCTATTATCTTTGCTGTATGATGTAACAGAAAATTGTGATCTGCAGGATAATTTGCAAATGCTGTAGGAGGCTGGAAGCATTGGAGATTATGCTATATAGCAGTGATATGCGTTGGTACATACGATGTACACCTTTACAACACCAACTGCTGGATAATCTGTTGTAGATAAGACCAAAATAAGAAACATTATGATCACTTGTTCACTTGCCTATCATGATATTCCATTTTTGCCCTCCACAAATGAAAATGTCCTTCTTCGTGACAGCATCACGTTGGATTAAGTAAAAGTATTATATATGAAGCTTCCAGCTATAATATATGTAAGTGTCGTTGTTCGTCAGGTAACTCCAGAAACACAGCGCGGATCAGTATGGATACGGCAATGTGAACATATCTTCTAAGTATGCAACCTGCTAGCAGTCTTCGGATAAATATAAACAAGATGCGGAAGGTAGAAGCTACCTTTCACCGGTCATTAGTATGTCTCATCACTAGCAACAAATAATGGTTCCATATTGATACCACTGCATCTTCGCTATGTTAGTTAAACTTCTTTTCTTGTACACAACCATCACTAACTTCCCATGATCGGGCAAACGAGAAGGTACAGTACAATAACCTCCAGCATTCTAGAAGTTTTAAATAGCTTGGTGACAACACACACATGCACACGATGCTAAACGAGATTGAGATAATCTTAAATCCAAATGAAACGCTGAGAAATTCATTAGTCAGTCATTTAATACTACCAAGCTGTTGATATGTTCAAGTTTGAGCGAGCTTCGCAAGCATTCCTGTAATGCAAAGCAGTCAACTAAAACCTTACGTCCCGGCACCCTTTTAGGTAAGCGGCGGCTTAAAAGAATGTTATCCCATCCATACACTGAATGATGCAGATCTTGGCAGCGGGAAGAACGAGCCATCGAGGCCGGTAGAAAGCTTCCGCGTGCTTTCGTCCAGCAAGGCGAAGTGCTTCACAAGTTAATGGACGATTCACCTCACCTGAAGCCAATGCTGCTAATGTCAAATGGTTGGTTTGACACATACGAACTTTCGCTAACGACAACCGCGTTAGAAATAGCATCGCGGTCACGGGATGTTGTTTCAAAAAGGATTTCTTAACCAGACTCACACTCCAATTTGTTAACAAATTAACCTTTGCATACAACTGTCAATTTCCCTGAATCCTGCAATGCAGACAGGGTCACTGCACATACTTTTTCCCTATCGCTGTTCTACGAATCTGCATGTGACACGCCGGGCAGCAAATCATCAGTCGTGTCGAAGGCGCAACCCTCCCCCCGCCCCTCGTTCCGAGAAAATTAAAAGCTACTGTGCGCAATCTGACCGCTAGGAAGTAGGAACGACAGCAGCAGTAACAACCACGCACCTTTCAGCAGTCTCTCTCGGCGGCGCGGCGGATCCCGACGTCGTGTAGCCTCCCCCTCCTGCGGGTGGTGCGGGGGCGCGCTCGCCGTCGAGCTGCTCCGCTCGCCGCCGCCGCGAGCCCGGCGAGAGCCATGGCTCCGCCGCCGCGGTGTCGATGTACGGGCTATTCGAGATGGAGCGCGAGTTGGTCCAACCAGACCGAGTTCGGGTGAGACGGAGCAGAAAGAGGAAAAGCGCGAAAGCTGCCTGCACGAGCGACAAAGGAATGGAGCGGACCTGGCCATATGGGCCATCCCTCACGGGCCAGCCCGTGGGCATGGATTTTCGGCCGGGCACGGGCCAGGCACCTCACGTGAATAAAAGGGCCAGGCCGGTCTTTGACCCGCCGCCGATCCCGGAAAAAGGAATGGGGCGCACCATCTATGTTGATGACGTGCAGGTGGCACCACTCCGAGAGCCAGAGCTAGGAGACGACGTCAAGCACCACGTTGATGTTCTTTAGAGGAGATGTCACGAACATGGCGAAAACAGCGAGAAGGGTGTCGGTTGCATAGGGGGATGCGACGACAAGCTCACTACCCCAATAGTCCTCCAAGCTCACGCAACATGGCGAGGGTCTATCAAAGATTTGGGCGCAATGGCCCGACCTTGGCGGCAACTACACGCGGAGCTCTGCCTGCAATGGCAAAGCCATGGCCCTCATCCCGGGTGTGGTGGTGGAGGCACTCTCTGGTATGCCACAACAACCATCGGCCAATCTCGTGCCCGAGGCACGGCGTGGTTCCATTGGCACGGCTGCCTGAGGCAACGGTGCGAATGCAGCAAGGTCTGCAGCGGTAGTGATTACAGTTTTTCACATAAATCACATGGGAGAGGCACCTTAGTCCTTAGTTTATCTATTATTTGTGGAATGGTCTTGCGGTTTACCAGAAAACTGACGCCACGTTAGCAGTTTATCATTTATCTCTGGTTTTGGATGAAACATTCCCGGTATCAAAACATGAAGGACGAAATGTAGCCGAGAAAAGATGACGGGCCAAATGTCTACTTGTTGTAGACTTGAGGGACAAAAATACACTTTTCTCATTTTGCAAATATTTTGAAAAAGCAAACCATGGATGTCCTTGATACTGCATGTCAATTTTCAATTTTGAAAATAATAATATAAAAAACGTACCACACCAAAAAAGAAACTAGTGTCACTTTCATGTTGAATGTAAGGCTTATTTTGTTAAGATGAGGCTCAACAGTGGCGGAGCTTGACCAAGTTCCTTTGGGGGGTGGGGGGGGGGGGGGGGCAAACAGAATATATGGACTAGTGAGGGGGCTAAATAGACAAACCTTCATAATCTAATCATTTTCTTCAAATTATTTAAGCCTGCATGTGCCAATCTTAGGGGGGCCACAACCCCAGCAACGCACTAAGCTCCGCCGCTGAGGCTCAATCTCCAAGCCAAGAAGGAAAAGATGATGCTTCGATAAATGATTACATCATAAAAACATGCTCGCTATATATGATACAAACTTGTAACTGTAAGTGATTAATTTTTTTAATATGAATCTTAGTAAACTATTTTTTGTTACATATACTACATTTTAATGTAGTAATCCTTACTCAAAATTGTGTCATAGCAAGTCAAAATATGTCTTAAGTTGTAGGACTCATAGGGTACACCATTCTTTCTAAAACGACCGGTATCTAGTGCCGCCCAAAAAGGATAGTATGCTACCTGCACCAACAGCTTAGGGGTGAAGGAGGAGTTCTCCTCCATCACCCCTAAGTTGTTGGCGAAAAACTTCTGGTCTGAGCTCCAACTCGACCTCCATGTTGGACCATGTCTAAGCATGACAGATTTGAAGAAGCTTAAAGGAGGAGGAATGGATGCCTAGCGTCACCTGTGGCCCTCGCGAGAGGAGATACTCATAGGAGTAGAGCTTGGGTGCCGCCTGGGAAAGAAGAAAAATATGCGGAAGAGTGTTGTCGCTGCAAAAAAAAGAGTTGTGCGAGAAAAGGAAGCAACGGGGAGCAGCTGTGTACAACGCTTTGCACAAGGCAGACCCAATCGATGGGCCATCAGTTAAACATAATCATTTTCCATGTGAGTAAACAGTAACATGCTACCAAAATATAAAAATGCACAAGATATGTCGTCGTGAAGGTTTACATTGATTCGAATATTGCCCCTGTTGGTTAACATATTGCTCTATATTGGCCCATAGGCACGAAAAAAACTACGTTGTGATATGCTCGATTGATATCAGTATGCAATTGAAAACCGATATGTCAGTCGCATCAACATACATTTAGAAGCTTGCATATGACAACTCTGGGAGAGGAATAGGATGATATATATATATTATAGCACACATACACACACACACACAAAACATGGAATAAGAAAATAGCCAACTCTTGCCAATCATATTTCAAGCATCACCATAACCCCATGGCCTTTTGAACTATCGTTTCCTCTGCTTGCCTTTCACTTATCAGTTCCAAACTTAGCATTCATGCAACCAGTCACTTTGCAAAGGTGCCAATAAACATGTAGGTTTCTGGGATCGGCTCTATTGTTAAGAGGCGACATATTTATTCAGAGGGGATGCGAGTGGCGATCGACATGGTAGCACATGAGGGTTTACCCAGGTTTGTGCCATCCCTAGAGAGGTAGCACCCTACTACTGCCCTACAATTGTTGTATTGCTCTAGTGCCCACCGACGATGGAGAATACTTTCAGAGAGATATGTTTCTTGGATTATGGGCTCCTATTCGTGGTAGCGGCCAAGGAGCCAGAAAAGGGGTAGGTGAAACCCTAAGCTAACGAATCTAGAATGTGTTGGAACTCGGATCATTCTCAGAAGGGCCCTAGCCCGCCTTATATACTTGGCTGAGTTAGGGTTACATGGCTCGAACTATACAACGGACGAGCTCGCTCCACTGGGTTGAACCGGACCATGTGAGGCGCTATTTGGTCGCTTGCCTCCTTGTCTCCCAAGTCAGTGCAATGCTTGACTGGTACCTAGGCCCAAGTGGCTGACTCGGCATGTTAAGGGCCGATATGGCCGGCTCCTCGCATAGTTGGCACATTCGGATGTCATATCCTCGTCAAAACCACACCTCTTAAATCTGGTCTAGTGGTTTAAACCATCAAATGATAGTAAATGTTGCCAAAATAAACCCATTCCTCGAACTAATTTCTGAGTTGCGCAAAAATATCACAAAACGAGTTACTGCATTAATATAAGTCATGTAACATCCTAAAGAAAATTGTTTGTTACTATTTTAATAGTTAGCAAATGATCATCCTGCGTACCAAAATTTGCATTATCCATTCTCTTTGTTTATAATATTCATAAATATTTAGTATTTTTCCTAATAAAACTTAAAAGGTTTGACTTTTGCAAAATTCTGAAAACGGGATCACGTAGGCCAATGCTTAAAGTATCATTTCCCGGTGGAATCCTCTCTTTCGCGACTACAGCCATTACACGAGGAGAAAAAATTGCACCGCTTGCCGGCGAAACCAGGCAGACATTTTTTTTGAGAGTACGCCAATAGCGTACCTTAACTTTATAGAAGAAGAGAGCAATGGTCACACAAGAAGTACAAGAATGGAAGCAAAACTTCCAAGGAAAGACGCACACCCTAGCACACCCAACTAACTAGCCTATGCCTACACTCTCACAAAATGATCTGTATCCTCCTCCACCCAAGCCCGCCAATCTCCAATGTTTGAGCTCCGCAATAATGGCAAGCGCCAACTCAGACGCAGTCCTCTGTTGGCTTATCCGGTAAAAGACTCTAGTGTTCCGCTGCTTCCAGAGAGCCCAAGTGGTCGCTATGATCACCGTTTCAAAACCGTGCTTGTGACCTTTCCTGAAGTTAGTCCTCGTGGTCAGCCACCACTCAAGTAAAGTGTCTACCGGTCTTGGGGTGGTGCCCCTCAAGCTCAACGCCTCGAACATGTAGTGCCACACTTCCCTGGTATAGACACACTGAATGAGAATATGCTCAGCATTGTCTTCGTCTTGAAGGCACGTGAAACAAGGGGACGAAGCATTCTGAAGACCATGCCTAGCTCTTCTGTCCGATGTCCAGATCCGGTGTTGCACTGCCAACCACACGAAGATTTTACACTTAAGGATACCCCAGCTTCTCCAAATGCAAGCAGCGTAGGGGCCCCTCTCGGCGCCCTGGCAAAGCCGAATATAGGTGGATTTAGCCGTATAAGTTCCAAATGGGTCAGTGATAACCCACAAGTATAGGGGATCACAACAGTTTTCGAGGGTAGAGTATTCAACCCAAATTTATTGATTCGACACAAGGGGAGCCAAATAATATTATCAAGTATTAGCAGTTGAGTTGTCAATTCAACCACACTTGGATAACTTAATATCTGCAGCAAAGTATTTAGCAGCAAAGTAGTATGAAAGTAACGGTAACGGTGGCAAAAGTAACAGTGATAGTTTTGTAGTGATTGTAACAGTGACAACGGTAAAGTCAATAAGCAAAGAACAATATGTGAAAATCTCGTAGGCATTGTATCGGTGATGGAGAATTATGTCGGATGCGATTCCTCATGCAATAGTTATAACATAGGGTGACATAGAACTAGCTCCAATTCATCAATGTAATGTAGGCATGTATTCCGAATATAGTCATACGTGCTTATGGAAAAGAACTTGCATGACATCTTTTGTCCTACCCTCCCGTGGCAGCGGGATCCTATTGGAAACTAAGGGATATTAAGGCCTCCTTTTAATAGAGTACCGGACCAAAGCATTAACACTTACTGAATACATGAACTCCTTAAACTACGGTCATCACCGGTAATGGTCCCGATTATTGTCACTTCGGGGTTAACGGATCATAACACATAATAGGTGACTATAGACTTGCAAGATAGGATCAAGAACTCACATATATTCATGGAAACATAATAGGTTCAGATCTGAAATCATGGCACTCAGGCCCTAGTGACAAGCATTAAGCATAGCAAAATCATAGCAACATCAATCTCAAAACATAGTGGATACTAGGGATCAAACCCTAACAAAACTAACTCGATTACATGGTAAATCTCATCCAACCCATCACCGTCCAGCAAGCCTACGATGGAATTACTCATGCACGGCGGTGAGCATCATGAAATTGGTGATGGAGGAAGGTTGATGATGATGATGGCGACGGATTCCCCTCTCCGGAGCCCCGAACGGACTCCATATCAGCCCTCCCGAGGGAGATTAGGGCTTGGCGGCGGCTCCGTATCATAAAACGCGATGAATCCTTCTCTCTGATTTTTTTCCCCGAACGTGAATATATAGAGTTGGAGTTGAGGTCGGTGGAGCACCAGGGGGCCCACGAGGCAGGGGGCGCGCCCCCACCCTCATGGACAGGGTGTGGGCCCCCTGGCCTTGATTCTTTCGCCAATATTTTTTATTAATTCCAAAAATAATCTCCGTTGATTTTCAGGTCATTTCGAGAACTTTTATTTCTGCACAAAAATAACACCAAAGCAATTCTGCTGAAAACAGCGTCAGTCCGGGTTAGTTCCATTCAAATGATGCAAGTTAGAGTCCAAAACAAGGGCAAAAGTGTTTGGAAAAGTAGATATGATGGAGACGTATCAACTCCGCCAAGCTTAAACCTTTGCATGTCCTCAAGCAATTCAGTTGATAAACTGAAAGTGATAAAGAAAAACTTTTACAAACTCTGTTTGCTCTTGTTGTTGTAAATATGTAAAGCCAGCATTCAAGTTTTCAGCAAAGATTATGAACTAACCATATTCACAATAACACTTAGGTCTCATGTTTACTCATATCAATGGCATAATCGACTAGCGAGCAATAATAATAAATCTCGGATGACAACACTTTCTCAAAACAACCATAATATGATATAACAAGATGGTATCTCGCTAGCCCTTTCTGAGACCGCAAAACATAAATGTAGAGCACCTTTAAAGATCAAGGACTGACTAAACATTGTAATTCATGGTAAAAGAGATCCAGTCATAGTCATACCAATATAAATTAATAGTAATGGATGCAAATGACAGCGGTGCTCTCCAGCTGGTGCTTTTTTAATAAGAGGGTGATGACTCAACATAAAAGTAAATAGATAGGCCCTTCCCAGAGGGAAGCAGGGATTTGTAGAGGTGCCAGAGCTCGATTTTTGAAATAGACATAAATAATATTTTGAGCGGCATACTTTCATTGTCAACATAACAACCGAGAGATCTCGATATCTTCCATGCTACACACATTATAGGCGGTTCCCAAACAGAATGGTAAAGTTTATACTCCCCCTCCACCAACAAGCATCAATCCATGGCTGGCTCGAAACAACAAGTGCCTCCAACTAACAAGAGTCCCGGGGGAGTTTTTTTTGCAATTATTTCGATTTGAGTTGCTTAGAGCATGGGACTGGGCATCCCGGTGACCAGCCATTTTCTCGTGAGTGAGGAGCGGAGTCCACTCCTCTTGAGAATAACCTGCCTAGCATGGAAGATACAGACAGCCCTAGTTGATACATGAGCTATTCGAGTATGCAAAACAGAATTTTATTTGAAGGTTTAGAGTTTGGCACATACAAATTTACTTGGAACGGCAGGCAGATACCGCATATAGGAAGGTATGATGGACTCATATGGAATAACTTTGGGGTTTATGGAAGTGGATGCACAAGCAGTATTCCCGCTTAGTACAAGTGAAGGCTAGAAAAAGACTGGGAAGCGACCAACTAGAGAGCGACAACAGTCATGAACATGGATTAAAATTACTCCCTCCGTCCCATAATATAAGAGCGTTTTTAACACTAGTGTAGTGTCAAAAAAGCTCTTATATTATGGGACGGAGGGAGTAATAAACACTGAGTGCAAGCATGAGTAGGATATAATCCACCATGAACATAAATATCATGGAGGCTATGTTGATTTTGTTTCAACTACATGCGTGAACATGTGCCAAGTCAAGTCACTTGAATCATTCAAAGGAGGATACCACCCTATCATACCACATCACAACCATTTTAATAGCATGTTGGCACGCAAGGTAAACCATTATAAACTCCTAACTAATTAAGCATGGCATAAGCAACTATAATCTCTAATTGTCATTGCAAACATGTTTATTCATAATAGGCTGAATCAGGAACGATGAACTAATCATATTTACAAAAACAAGAGAGGTCGAGTTCATGGCAGCTTCTCTCATCTCAATCAGTCCATCATATATCGTCATTATTGTCTTTCACTTGCACGACCGAACGATGTGGATAATAATAATAGTGCACGTGCATTGGACTAAGCTGGAATCTGCAGGCATCTGACACACAGGAGAAGAGAAGATAATATGGGCTCTTTGTTAAATCAACAATAATGCATATAAGAGCCACTTCAACATTTTAATTATGGTCTTCTCCTCTCGACCCCCAAAGAAAAGAAAAGAAATAAAACTATTTACACGGGAAAGCTCCCGACAAACAAAAGAAGAACAGGAAATCTTTTTGGGTTTTCTTTTAGTTATTACTACTACTAGCATGGAAAGTAAACTAGCTAAAAGCTACAACTAATTTTTTTTTGTTTTTCTTAAGGTTTTTCAAACACACAAGAAGAAAGCAAGAAAAATAAAATAAACTAGCATGGATATTATAATGAAAAAGTATGAGCACCGACAACTAGAATGAGTGTGTGAACATGAATGTAATGTCGGTGAGAAATACGTACTCCCCCAAGCTTAGGCTTTTGGCCTAAGTTGGTCTATGGTCACGGCTGGCCTGGCGGATATCCAAAGTTGTAGCTGGGGTCGTACTGAGATGCAGCAGCTATTGCCTCAAGAGCTGCAGCTTGGAGGGGAGCTGCCTCCGTCCTCCTCTCATACTCGTTCGCCTCCTCCCTGGTTATAACATATCTCCTTTTTGCCTGAAAGTCAAAGAAAGTAGGAGCAGGGAGAGCAATATGGACAGTGCAACGTCTGTCAAAGATTAGTCGGTACTGGAGGGACTGTTCATTCCTCTCAACAAACTGATGGCGAACCATAGCATTATAATCTAGATAAGTAGGAGGCAACCTAATATCATTTTCATGTATAGGTACCTCGAGATAATTAGCTACACGAGTTGCATAAATTCCACCAAACAAATCTCCACTTAAACCGTTAAGATGCAACCTTTGTGCAACAATAGCCCCCAAGTTATATTGTTTATCACCTAATACCGCACTCTTGAGGACACAAAGATCTGGAACACACATGTGACAAGCCTCATCTTTACCGTTAATGCATCTACCTATGAAGAGAGCAAAATAATGTATGGAAGGAAAATGAATGCTCCCTATGGTAGCTTGTGTGATTTCCCTAGATTCCCCCACAGTGATACTAGCAAGAAAATCTTTATATTCAGATTTGCGAGGTTCACTAACATTACCCCACTGCGGGAGTTTACAAGCAGCAGTAAAATCTTCTAGGTCCATGGTATATGATTTATCATATAGATCAAATAAAACATTGTGAGAATTGCGAGGATGTAAATTTAAACCTTCTCACAAAGGAATTAGTTGGGTAGTGGTATTGAAGGCACTTATCTGACACGAAGCCCTCAAGATCATCATTACGCACATACGCGTCAAATTCTTCCTTGATTCCTTCTCGGACCATGAAATCGTCTGACGGCCATTCACAAGGCCGCACTTGAGCTTCTCTTGGTGGTTCATGGTCCGGCTCACGTATTGCAGGCCTGGGTCCTTGATTCCTTGAAGAAACACCTTGGTACATTTTCCTAAACATATTTCTTCCTCTGAAAAATTTCTGAAAAATTTAGTAACTTAAAATAAAAGTGAACCAAACTCAACAAAATTGATACCAACTCTCCCACAAGTGCCTAGAGACTATATCATGCATTAGAACTACTTGGTACCATATAAATTTGACATGCAAGCTCAAGAACAGGGTCACCTAGGTAGCAAAAATTTGCAATGAATAAAGCACTAGAACAAAAACTAATTAGACCATTGGAGGAGTCACATACCGAAGAACAATCCCCCAAAGCAGTTTTGTGAGTAGAGCTTTGAGCTAGGAGATTGAAAATCGCAGCAAAATGAGCTAGAACACGTGCTTGAGCTGGTTGGTGATTTTTTTTGGGAGGAAGAAGGAGTGTGTGGTGGCTGGAATAAGTGGAGGGGAGCCACCATGGGCCCACGAGGTAGGGGGGCGCGCCCTGGACCCTCGTGGCCAGGTGCTTGCTCCCCCTGATGTGTTCTCGGTGCCAGATATTTCTCAAATATTCCAGAAAAAAACATATTTCATTTTCAGGGCATTTGGAGAACTTTTATTTTTGGGTTATTTTTTTATTACACGGATAAATCAGAAAACAAACAGAAAATACTATTTTTGCTTTATTTAATCTAAATAACAGAAAGTAAAAGGAGGGTACAGAAGGTTGTGCTTTCTAACTTCATCCTTCTCATGCTCATCAAAAGGAATCCACTAACAAGGTTGATCAAGTCTTGTTAACAAACTCATTCCGAATAACATGGAACCGGAGAAATTTCGAATAACACTATGTTACCTCAACGGGGATATGCACATCCCCAATAGTAAGAATATCATATCTCTTTTTGGCAGTAGGAAGAGGAAATACAAAACCTCCAATAGTAATCGATGGAATTCTTCCAATAGAATTGATACTGTGGACTTGAGGTTGTTTCCTCGGAAAGTGTACCGTATGCTCATTTCCATTAACATGAAAAGTGACATTGCCTTTGTTGCAATCAATCACAGCCCCTGCAGTATTCAAAAAGGGTCTTCCAAGAATAATAGACATACTATCGTCCTCGGGAATATCAAGAATAACAAAGTCTGTTAAAATAGTAACGTTTGCAACCACAACAGGCACATCCTCACAAATACCGACATGTATAACAGTTGATTTATCGGCCATTTGCAAAGATATTTCAGTAGGTGTCAACTTATTCAAATCAAGTCTACGATATAAAGAGAGAGGCATAACACTAACACCGGCTCCAAGATCACATAAAGCAGTTCTAACATAGTTTATTTTAATGGAGCATGGTATAGTTGGTACTCCTGGATCTCCTAGTTTCTTAGGTATTCCACCCTTAAAAGTATAATTAGCAAGCATGGTGGAAATTTCAGCTTCCGGTATCTTTCTCTTATTTGTGACAATATCTTTCATGTACATAGCATAAGGATTCATTTTAAGCATATCAGTAAAACGCATACGCAAGAAGATAGGTCTAATCATTTCAGCAAAGCGCTCAAAATCCTCATCATCCTTTTTCTTGGATGGTTTGGGAGGAAAAGGCATGGGTTTCTGAACCCATGGTTCTCTTTCTTTAGCGTGCTTCCTAGCAACGAAGTCTCTCTTATCATAACGTTGATTCTTTGATTGTGGGTTATCAAGATCAACAACAGGTTCAATTTCTACATCATTATCATTGCTAGGTTGAGCATCAACATGAACATCATCATTAACATTATCACTAGGTTCATGTTCATCACCAGATTGTGTTTCAGCATTAGAGATAGAAATATCATTGGGATTCTCAGGTGTGTCTACAACAGGTTCACTAGGAGCATGCAAAGTCCTATCATTCTTGTTTTTAGAAGGACTAGGTGCATCAACATTAGTTCTCTGAGAATCCTGCTCAATTCTCTTAGGGTGACCTTCAGGATACAAAGGTTCCTGAGTCATTTTACCCCCTCTAGTCATAACTCTAATAGCATTATCATTTTTCTTATTATTTAATTCATTGAGCAAATCATTTTGAGCTTTAAGCACTTGTTCTACTTGAGTGGTAACCATAGAAGCATGTTTACTAATGATTTTAAGTTCACCTTTAACTCTAGACATATAATCACTCAAGTGTTCAAGCATATCAGCATTGTGTTTCAATTGTCTACCAACATAAGCATTGAAGTTTTCTTGTTTGACAATAAAATTATCAAACTCATCTAAGCATTGGCTAGTAGACTTATAACGAGGAATACCACCTTCATCAAATCTATAGAGAGAATTTACCTTTACTACCTGTGTCGGGTTATCAAGACCATGTATTTCTTCAACAGGCGGCAAATTAAGACCATGTATTTCTTCAATAGGAGGTAAATTCTTAACATCTTCAGTTTTAATACCTTTTTCTTTCATAGATTTCTTTGCCTCTTGCATATCTTCAGGACTGAGAAATAGAATACCCCTTTTCTTCGGAGTTGGCTTGGGAATAGGCTCAGGAATAGGAGTTGGTTCAGGAAGTGTCCAATTATTTTCATTAGTCAACATATTATTCAATAGCAATTCAGCTTGATCAACTGTTCTTTCCCTGAAAACACAACCAACACAACTATCCAGGTGGTCTCTGGAAGCATCGGTTAGTCCATTATTAAAGATATCAAGTATTTCATTTTTCTTGAGAGGATGATCAGGCAAAGCATTAAGTAATTGGAGAAGCCTCCCCCAAGCTTGTGGGAGACTCTCTTCTTCAATTTGCACAAAATTATATATTTCCCTTAAAGCAGCTTGTTTCTTATGAGCAGGGAAATATTTAGTAGAGAAGTAATAAATCATATCCTGGGGACTACGCACACAACCAGGATCAAGAGAATTAAACCATATTTTAGCACCACCCTTTAATGAGAACGGGAATAATTTAAGGATATAGTAATAGCGAGTTTTCTCATCATTAGTGAACAGGGTGGCTATATCATTTAATTTAGTAAGATGTGCCACAACAGTTTCAGATTCATAGCCATAAAAAGGATCAGATTCAACCAAAGTAATTATCTCAGTATCAACAGAGAAATCATAATCCTTATCAGTTACAAAGATAGGTAAAGTAGCAAAAGGAGGGTCATATTTAATTCTAGCATTCAGAGATTTTTCTTTCAGCTTAGCTAATAATTTCTTAAGATCATTCCTATCATTGCAAGCAAGAAAGTCTCTAGCAGTTTCTTGATATGTCTCCGTCGTATCTATAATTTTTTATTGTTCCATGCCAATATTATTCAACTTTCATATACTTTTGGCAACTTTTTATATTATTTTTGGGACTAACATATTGATCCAGTGCCCAGTGCCAGTTCCTGTTTGTTGCATGTTTTATGTTTCGCAGAAACCCCATATCAAACGGAGTCCAAACGGGATAAAAACAGATGGAGAATTATTTTGGAATATTTATGATTTTTGGGAAGTAAAATCAACGCGAGACGGTGCCCGAGGGGGACACGAGGCAGGGGGGCGCGCCCTGGACCCTCGTGGGCACCCCGTAAGGCGGTTGATGCTCTTCTTTTGCCGCAAGAAAGCTAATTTTATGAGAAAGATCTGGGCGAAAGATTCACCCCAATCGGATTACGGATCTCCGGATATAAAAGAAACGGTGAAAGGGCAGCAGAACAGAACGCAGAAACAGAGAGAGACAGAGAGACAGATCCAATCTCGGAGGGGCTCTCGCCCCTCCCACGCCATGGAGGCCAAGGACCAGAGGGGAAACCCTTCTCCCATCTAGGGAGAAGGTCAAGGAAGAAGAAGGAGGAGGGGGCCTCTCTCCCCCTCGCTTTCGGTGGCGCCGGAGTGCCACCGGGGGCCATCATCATCACCGCAATCTTCACCAACAACTTCACCGCCATCATCACCAACTCTTCCCCCCTCTATGCAGCGGTGTAACCTCTCTCTTACCCGCTGTAATCTCTACTTAAACATGGTGCTCAACGCTATATATTATTTCCCAATGATGTATGGCTATCCTATGATGTTTGAGTAGATCTGTTTTGTCCTATGGGCTATTTGATGATCAAGATTGGTTTGAGTTGCATGTTTTATTATTGGTGCTGTCCTATGGTGCTCTCCATGTCGCGCAAGCGTGAGGGATCCCCGCTGTAGGGTGTTGCAATACGTTCATGATTCGCTTATAGTGGGTTGCGTGAGTGCTGAAACACAAACCCGAGTAAGGGGGTTGTTGCGTATGGGATAAAGAGGACTTGATACTTTAATGCTATGGTTGGGTTTTACCTTAATGATCTTTAATAGTTGCGGATGCTTGCTAGAGTTCCAATCATAAGTGCATATGATCCAAGTAGAGAAAGTATGTTAGCTTATGCCTCTCCCTCAAATAAAATTACAATAGTGATTACCGGTCTAGTTATCGATTGCCTAGGGACAAATAACTTTCTCGTAACAAGAAGCTCTTTACTAAAACTAATTTAGTTGTGTCTTTATCTAAATAGCCCCTAGCTTTTATTTACGAGCTCTTTACTTTCTTGCAAACCTGTCCAACAACACCTACATAGTACTTCTAGTTTTATACTTGTTCTAGGTAAAGTGAACGTCAAGCGTGCGTAGAGTTGTATCGGTGGTCGATAGAACTTGAGGGAATATTTGTTCTACCTTTAGCTCCTCGTTGGGTTCGACACTCTTACTTATCGAAAGAGGCTACAATTGACCCCCTATACTTGTGGGTTATCAAGACCTTTTTCTGGCGCCGTTGCCGGGGAGTCATAGCGTGGGGTGAATATTCTCGTGTGTGCTTGTTTGCTTTATCACTAAGTAATTTTTTATTTGCTGTTCTTAGTTGTTCTTTATCTTTAGTCATGGATACGGAACATGAAATACCAAAAAAATTAGGTGTACTTGCTGCTCATGGAGATGAGGAACCTCCTAAAACCCTCGATGCTCAATATGTGAAAAATATTATGTACCACTTTGATAATCCTGAGAAAACCTCGTTCAATTTGGTAATGGGAGTAACGTTGGATCAACGTGAATACTTTAGGGATTATCCTTGACACAAAAAGGAAAACTATTATGGGATCAAATTTATATATTGAAGTGGTATGCTCGGCAAGTATGCTTGAGTTATGATTATACTTGTTGCTCTAGGTGAAGGCTCCACACCTTCCCTTTTCATGCAAATTTAATGATAATAAAACCTTAGCTTCTTATGCTAATGGTATATATGATTACTATGATGTGGAACAAATAGAAGAATTTGTTGCTTTTAAGGGTGCTTATGAAATTGAATCTTTGTTTGAAAAGTATGAAGCTATTGATGATGATGTTTATAGGCCTGAAAATTTAGCTATCCTAAAATATTGCTATGATAATTATGAATATAATTCCTATATTAATTCGCTTATTGAGAAAGTCTCCGTTGTCCAAGAAGAGACTAATATTTTGCAGGAATCTATGGAAGAAGAAGTTGATGAAACTGTGAGCTCATTGGATGAAAAAGATGAGGAGGAGAGCGAAGAACAAAAAGGAGGAAGAGCGGATTAGCTACTCGTGCCCACCTTCTAATGAGAGTAACTCTTCAACTCATACATTGTTTAATTTCCCTTCGTGCTTACCGAAGGAGGATTGCTATGATGACTATTATGATCCCATTGATTCTCTTGAAATATCCCTTTTTGATGATGCTTGCTATGCTTGTGGCCAAGATGCCAATATGAATTATGCTTATGGAGATGAACTTGCTATAGTTCCTTATGTTATGAATGAAATTGTCGCTATTGCACCCACACATGATAGTCCTATTATCTTTTTGAATTCTCTCGACTACACTATATCGGAGAAGTTTGCAGTTATTAAGGATTATATTGATGGGTTGTCTTTTACCGTTGCACATGATGATTATGATGAATATAATATGCATGTGCTTGCTGCTCCTACTTGCAATTATTATGAGAGAGGAACTATATCTCCACCTCTCTATGTGTCCAACACGATAAAATTGCAAGAAACTGTTTATACTATGCATTGGCCTTTACTATGTGTGCATGAATTGTTCTTTTATGACATGCCGATGCATAGGAAGAGAGTTAAACTTCGTCATTACATGATATATGTTACTTTGTGCTCACTACTAAATGCCAAATCATTGCTAATTAAAATTGGCTTTGATATACCTTGGGATCCGGGTGGATTCACTACTTAAGCACTATATGCCTAGCTTAATGGCTTTAAAGAAAGCGCTGCCAGGGAGACAACCCGGAAGTTTTAGAGAGTCATTTATTTCTGTTGAGTGCTTTCATATAGTTTAAAAACAACAAAAATAAAGAGGGGAACCCAAAACTTTTTCAAAAAAGGAAAGTGAAAGTGAGAAAGACAAGCATTGTTGAAGTGGGAGAGCTCCTTGAACTTTGTTCATGCTCACAGCAACTTTGTGAATCTTGATTACAGAAACTTTTCAAAAAATAATAATTATCCCCTTGTACAATTCCATTGTATTATAAAAATAATGTGCCAAGGTTTGCCTTTAGGATGTTTACAATACTTGTTGGTTTGTACGGTGCAGGACAGAAACTTTGGCTGTAGTGCGCGATTTTTAATTTTTTACTGGAACGTCAAATGGTTCTGATTCTTTTTGCACTGTCTTTATATACAATTGTTTATTTTTCCTAATTTTGGCAGAATTGTTCAAGTACCAGAAGTATGGTGAATGTTCAGATTATTACAGACTGTTCTGTTTTAGACAGATTCTGTTTTTGATGCATAGTTTGCTTGTTTTGATGAAACTATCGATTTATATCAGTGGATTAAGCCATGAAAAAGTTATATTACAGTAGACACAATGCAAAAACAAAATATGAATTGGTTTGCAACAGTACTTAGAGTAGTGATTTGCTTTATTATACTAACGAATCTTACCGAGTTTTCTGTTGAAGTTTTGTGTGGATGAAGTGTTCGATGATCGAGAAGGTTTCGATGTGAGAAGAAGGAAGAGAGGCAAGAGCTCAAGCTTGGGGATGCCCGAGGCACCCCAAGTAAATATTCAAGGAGACTCAAGCGTCTAAGCTTGGGGATGCCTCGGAAGGCATCCCCTCTTTCTTCAACAAATATCAATATGTTTTCGGATTCGTTTCATTCATGTGATATGTGCAAATCTTGGAGCGTCTTTTGCATTTAGTTTTCACTTTTCTTTTATGCACCATGCTGGTATGAGATGGTCCTTGGTTGATTTATAGAATGATCTTTGCACTTCACTTATATCTTTTGAGTATGGCTTTATAGAATGCTTCATGTGCTTCACTTATATCATTTGAAGTTTGGATTGCCTGTTTCTCTTTACTTAGACAACCGCCATTTGTAGAATGCTCTTTTGCTTCACTTATATTTGTTAGAGCGTGGGCATATCTTTTGTAGAAAGAATTAAACTCTCTTGCTTCACTTATATCTATTTAGAGAGTTGACAGGAATTGGTCATTCACATGGTTAGTCATAAAATCCTACATAGGACTTGTAGATCACTGAATATGATATGTTTGATTCCTTGCAATAGTTTTGCGATATAAAGATGGTGATATTAGAGTCATGCTAGTGGTTAGTTGTGGATTAGTAGAAATACTTGTGTTGAGGTTTGTGATTCCCGTAGCATGCACGTATGGTGAACCGTTATGTAACGAAGTCGGAGCATGATTTATTTATTGATTGTATTCCTTATGAGTGGCGGTCGGGGACGAGCGATGGTCTTTTCCTACCAATCTATCCCCCTAGGAGCATGCGCGTAGTACTTTGTTTCGATGACTAATAGATTTTTGCAATAAGTATGTGAGTTCTTTATGACTAATGTTGAGTCCATGGATTATACGCACTCTCACCCTTCCATCATTGCTAGCCTCTTTGGTACCGTGCATTGCCCTTTCTCACCTTGAGAGTTGCTGCAAACTTCGCCGGTGCATCCAAACCCCGTGATACGATATGCTCTATCACACATAAGCCTCATTATATCTTCCTCAAAACAGCCACCATACCTACCTATCATGGCATTTCCATAGCCATTCCGAGATATATTGCCATGCAACTTCCATCATCATCATATACATGACTTGAGCATCATTGTCATATTGCTTTGCATGATCGTAAGATAGCTAGCATGATGTTTTCATGGCTTGTCCATTTTTTGATGTCATTGCTACGCTAGATCATTGCACATCCCGGTACACCGCCGGAGGCATTCATATAGAGTCATATCTTTGTTCTAGATATCGAGTTGTAATATTGAGTTGTAAGTAAATAAAAGTGTGATGATCATCATTATTAGAGCAATGCCCCAGTGAGGAAAGGATGATGGAGACTATGATTCCCCACAAATCGGGATGAGACTCCGGACGAAAAAAGAGAAAGGCCAAAAAAAGAGAAGGACCAAAAGAAAAAGAAAGAAAAACAAGAAAAGAGAGAGAAAAAGAGAGAAGGGGCAATGTTACTATCCTTTTACCACACTTGTGCTTCAGAGTAGCACCATGTTCTTCATAGAGAGAGTATCCTATGCTTTCACTTTCATATACTAGTGGGAAATTTCATTATAGAACTTGGCTTGTATATTCCGATGATGGGCTTCCTCAAATGCCTGAGGTCTTCATGAGCAAGCAAGTTGGATGCACACCCACTTAGTTTCCAGTTTGAGCTTTCATACACTTATAGCTCTTAGTGCATCCGTTGCATGGCAATCCCTACTCACTCACATTGATATCTATTAATGGGCATCTCCATAGCCCGTTGATACGCCTAGTTGATGTGAGACTTTCTCCTTTTTGTCTTCTCCACATAACCCCACCATCATCTTCTATTCCACCTATAGTGCTATGTCCATGGCTCACGCTCATGTATTGCGTGAAAGTTGAAAAGGTTTGAGAACATCAAAAGTATGAAACAATTGCTTGGCTTGTCATCAGGGTTGTGCATGATTTGAATATTTTGTGTGGTGAAGATGGAGCATAGCCAGACTATATGATTTTGTAGGGATAACTTTCTTTGGCCTTGTTATTTTGAAAAGACATGATTGCTTTATTAGTAGGCTTGAAGTATTATTTCTTTTATGTCAAATGATAGACTATTGCTTTGAATCACTCGTGTCTTAATATTCATGCCATGATTAGACATATGATCAAGATTATGCTAGGTAGCATTCCACATCAAAAATTATCTTTTTTATCATTTACCTACTCGAGGACGAGCAGGAATTAAGCTTGGGGATGCTGATACGTCTCCGTCGTATCTATAATTTTTGATTGTTCCATGCCAATATTATTCAACTTTCATATACTTTTGGCAACTTTTTATATTATTTTTGGGACTAACATATTGATCCAGTGCCCAGTGCCAGTTCCTGTTTGTTGCATGTTTTATGTTTCGCAGAAACCACATATCAAAGGGAGTCCAAACGGGGTAAAAACGGACGGAGAATTATTTTGGAATATTTATGATTTTTGGAAAGTAAAATCAACGCGAGACGGTGCCCGAGGGGGCCACGAGGCAGGGGGCGCGCCCTGGACCCTCGTGGGCACCCCGTAAGGCGGTTGATGCTCTTCTTTTGTCGCAAGAAAGCTAATTTTATGAGAAAGATCTGGGCGAAAGATTCACCCCAATCGGAGTTACGGATCTCCGGATATAAAAGAAACGGTGAAAGGGCAACAAAACAGAACGCAGAAATAGAGAGAGACAGAGAGACAGATCCAATCTCGGAGGGGCTCTCGCCCCTCCCACGCCATGGAGGCCAAGCACCAGAGGGGAAACCCTTCTCCCATCTAGGGAGAAGGTCAAGGAAGAAGAAGAAGGAGGGGGGCTCTCTCCCCCTCGCTTCCGGTGGCGCCGGAGTGCCACCGGGGGCCATCATCATCACCGCAATCTTCACCAACAACTTCACCGCCATCATCACCAAATCTTCCCCCCTCTATGCAGCGGTGTAACCTCTCTCTTACCCGCTGTAATCTCTACTTAAACATGGTGCTCAACGCTATATATTATTTCCCAATGATGTATGGCTATCCTATGATGTTTGAGTAGATCTGTTTTGTCCTATGGGCTATTTGATGATCAAGATTGGTTTGAATTGCATGTTTTATTATTGGTGCCGTCCTATGGTGCTCTCCATGTCGCGCAAGCGTGAGGGATCCCCGCTGTAGGGTGTTGCAATACGTTCATGATTCGCTTATAGTGGGTTGCGTGAGTGACTGAAACACAAACCCGAGTAAGGGGGTTGTTGCCTATGGGATAAAGAGGACTTGATACTTTAATGCTATGGTTGGGTTTTACCTTAATGATCTTTAGTAGTTGCGGATGCTTGCTAGAGTTCCAATCATAAGTGCATACGATCCAAGTAGAGAAAGTATGTTAGGTTATGCCTCTCCCTCAAATAAAATTGCAATGGTGATTACCGGTCTAGTTATCGATTGCCTAGGGACAAATAAATTTCTCGTAACAAAAAGCTCTTTACTAAAACTAATTTAGTTGTGTCTTTATCTAAATAGCCCCTAGCTTTTATTTACGCGCTCTTTACTTTCTTGCAAACCTGTCCAACAACACCTACATAGTACTTCTAGTTTTATACTTGTTCTAGGTAAAGTGAACGTCAAGCGTGCGTAGAGTTGTATCGGTGGTCGAAGAACTTGAGGGAATATTTGTTCTACCTTTAGCTCCTCGTTGGGTTCGACACTCTTACTTATCGAAAGAGGCTACAATTGATCCCCTATACTTGTGGGTTATCATTTCTTCATTCATAACATAACCCTCAGGCACAACAGGCAATTCATATCTAGGGGGAGAATCTTCATCATCACTTTCATCAATATTATCAGTTTCAATAATTTCATTCTCTCTAGCCCTAGCAAGTTGTTCATCAAGAAATTCACCAATTGGCACAATAGTATCAAGCATAGAAGTAGTTTCATCATAAGTATCATGCAAAGCAGAAGTGGCATCATCAATAACATGCGACATATCAGAATTAATAGCAGAAGCAGGTTTAGGTGTCGCAAGCTTACTCAAAACAGAAGGTGAATCAAGTGCAGAGCTAGATGGCAGTTCCTTACCTCCCCTCGTAGTTGAGGGAAAAATCTTAGTTCTTTCATCTTTCAAGTTCCTCATAGTGACCAGCAGATATAAATCCCAAGTGACTCAAAGAATAGAGCTATGTTCCCCGGCAACGGCGCCAGAAAATAGTCTTGATAACCCACAAGTATAGGGGATCACAACAGTTTTCGAGGGTAGAGTATTCAACCCAAATTTATTGATTCGACACAAGGGGAGCCAAAGAATATTCTCAAGTATTAGCAGTTGAGTTGTCAATTCAACCACACCTGGATAACTTAATATCTGCAGCAAAGTATTTAGTAGCAAAGTAGTATGGAAGTAACGGTAACGGTGGCAAAAGTAACCGTGATAGTTTTGTAGTGATTGTAACAGTGACAACGGTAAAGTAACTAAGCAAAGAACAATATGTGAAAAGCTCGTAGGCATTGGATCGGTGATGGAGAATTATGCCGGATGTGATTCCTGATGCAATAGTTATAACATAGGGTGACACAGAACTAGCTCCAATTCATCAATGTAATGTAGGCATGTATTCCGAATATAGTCATACGTGCTTATGGAAAAGAACTTGCATGACATCTTTTGTCCTACCCTCCCGTGGCAGCGGGGTCCTATTGGAAACTAAGGGATATTAATGCCTCCTTTTAATAGAGTACCGGACCAAAACATTAACACTTATTGAATACATGAACTCCTCAAACTACGGTCATCACTGGTAATGGTCCCAATTATTGTCACTTCGGGGTTAACAGATCATAACACATAATAGGTGACTATAGACTTGCAAGATAGGATCAAGAACTCACATATATTCATGGAAACATAATAGGTTCAGATCTGAAATCATGGCACTCGGGCCCTAGTGACAAGCATTAAGCATAGCAAAATCATAGCAACATCAATCTCAAAACATAGTGGATACTAGGGATCAAACCCTAACAAAACTAACTCGATTACATGGTAAATCTCATCCAACCCATCACCGTCCAGCAAGCCTACGATGGAATTACTCACGCACGCCGGTGAGCATCATGAAATTGGTGATGGAGGAAGGTTGATGATGACGATGGCGACGGATTCCCCTCTCCGGAGCCCCGAAAGGACTCCAGATCAGCCCTCCCGAGAGAGATTAGGGCTTGGCAGCGGCTCCGTATCGTAAAACATGATGAATCCTTCTCTCTAATTTTTTTCTCCCCGAACGTGAATATATAGAGTTGGAGTTGAGGTCGGTGGAGCACCAGGGGGCCCACGAGGCAGGGGCCGCGCCCAGGGGGTAGGCGCGCCCCCCACCCTCGTGGACAGGGTGTGGGTGTTGGGGAACGTAGTAATTTCAAAAAAAATCCTACGCACATGCAAGATCATGGTGATGCATAGCAACGAGAGGGGAGAGTGTGTCCACGTACCCTCATAGACCGAAAGCGGAAGCGTTAGCACAACGCGGTTGATGTAGTCGTACGTCTTCACGATCCGACCGATCAAGTACCGAACGCACGACACCTCCGAGTTCAGCACACGTTCAACTTGATGACATCCCTCGAACTCCGATCCAGCCGAGCTTTGAGGGAGAGTTCCGTCAGCACGACGGCGTGGTGACGATGATGATGTTCTACCGACGCAGGGCTTCGCCTAAGCACTGCTACGATATGACCGAGGTGGATTATGGTGGAGGGGGCACCGCACACGGCTAAGAGATCCAAGGGATCAATTGTTGTATCTCTAGGGGGTGCCTCCCTCCCCGTATATAAAGGACTGGAGGAGGGGGAGGGGGCGGCCACCCTTGGCGCGCCCCATGAGGAGTCCTACTCCCACCGGGAGTAGGACTCCCCCCTTCCATGTTGGAGTAGGAGAGGAGAGGTAAGGAGAGAGGGGGGAAAGGAAAGGGGGGGGGGGCGCTGCCCCCCCTCCTTGTCCAATTCAGACTTGGGGGGAAGGGGCGCGCGGCTGCCCCTTGGCCGCCTCTCCTCTTCCACCACTTGGGCCCATGAGGCCCAATAACCTCCGGGGGGGTTCCGGTAACCCCCCGGTACTCCGGAATATATCCGATAACCCCCGGAACCATTCCGGTGTCACGAATATAGTCGTCCAATATATCAATCTTCATGTCTCGACCATTTCGAGACTCCTCGTCATGTCCGTGATCACATCCGGGACTCCGAACTACCTTCACTCAGTCTCAGGCTTAGGTCCAGACTTGGGTTTCTTCTCTTGAGCAGCAACTTGTTTGCTATTCTTCTTGAAGCTCCCCTTCTTCTTCCCTTTGCCCTTTTTCTTGGAACTGGTGGTCTTATTGACCATCAACACTTGATGCTCCTTCTTGATTTCTACCTCTGTAGCCTTTAGCATTGCGAAGAGCTCGGGAATCGTCTTATCCATCCCTTGCATGTTATAGTTCATCACGAAGCTCTTGTAGCTTGGTGGCAGTGATTGAATAATTCTGTCAATGACGCTATCATCCGGAAGATTAACTCCCAGTTGAATCAAGTGATTGTTATACCCAGACATTCTGAGTATATGCTCACTGACAGAACTAATCTCCTCCATCTTGCAGCTGTAGAACTTATTGGAGACTTCATATCTCTCAATCCGGGCATTTGCTTGAAATTTTAACTTCAACTCCTGGAACATCTCATATGCTCCATGATGTTCAAAACGTCGTTGAAGTCCCGGTTCTATGATAGAAGGTGTACCCAATAGTTTCCTCCCACTCACTTCTTTCGAGAGAAACTCCTTCTCTAGAAAGGATCCATTCTTAGCAACGAATGTCTTGCCTTCGGATCTGTGATAGAAGGTGTACCCAATAGTTTCCTTTGGGTATCCTATGAAGACACATTTCTCCGATGTGGGTTCGAGCTTATCAGGTTGAAGCTTTTTCACATAAGCATCGCAGCCCCAAACTTTAAGAAACTACAACTTTGGTTTCTTGCCAAACCACAGTTCATAAGGCGTCGTCTCAATGGATTTTGATGGTGCCCTATTTAACGTGAATGCGGCCGTCTCTAAAGCATAACCCCAAAACGATAGCGGTAAATCAGTAAGAGACATCATAGATCGCACCATATCTAGTAAAGTACGATTACAACGTTCAGACACACCGTTACGCTGTGGTGTTCCGGGTGGCGTGAGTTGCGAAACTATTCCGCATTGTTTCATATGTAGACCAAACTCGTAACTCAAATATTCTCCTCGACGATCAGATCGCAGAAACTTTATTTTCTTGTTACAATGATTTTCCACTTCACTATGAAATTCTTTGAACTTTTCAAATGTTTCAGACTTATGTTTCATTAAGTAGATATACCCATATCTGCTTAAATCATCTGTGAAGGTGAGAAAATAACGATACCCGCCGCGAGGCTCAACATTCATTCGACCACATACATCAGTATGTATGATCTCCAACAAATCAGTTGCTCGCTCCATAGTTCCGGAGAACGGCGTTTTAGTCATCTTGCCCATGAGGCATGGTTCGCAAGTACCAAGTGATTCATAATCAAGTGATTCCAAAAGTCCATCAGTATGGAGTTTCTTCATGCGCTTTACACAAATATGACCCAAACGGCAGTGCCACAAATAAGTTGCACTATCATTATCAACTCTGCATCTTTTGGCTTCAACATTATGAATATGTGTATCACTACTATCGAGATTCATCAAAAATAGACCACTCTTCAAGGGTGCATGACCATAAAAGATATTACTCATATAAATAGAACAACCATTATTCTCAGATTTAAATGAATAACCGTCTCGCATCAAACAAGATCCAGATATAATGTTCATGCTCAACGCTGGCACCAAATAACAATTATTTAGGTCTAAAACTAATCCCGAAGGTAGATGTAGAGGTAGCGTGCCGACGACGATCACATCGACTTTGGAACCATTTCCCACGTGCATCGTCACCTCGTCCTTAGCCAGTGTTCACTTAATCCGTAGTCCCTGTTTTGAGTTGCAAATATTAGCAACATAAACAGTATCAAATACCCAGGTGTACTGCGAGCTCTGGTAAGGTACACATCAATAACATGTATATCACATATACCTTTGTTCACCTTGCCATCCTTCTTATCCGCCAAATACTTGGGGCAGTTCCGCTTCCAGTGAACAGTCTGCTTGCAATAGAAGCACTCAGTCTCAGGCTTAGGTCCAGACTTGGGTTTCTTCTCTTGAGCAGCAACTTGTTTGCTATTCTTCTTGAAGTTCCCCTTCTTCTTCCCTTTACCCTTTTTCTTGAAACTGGTGGTCTTATTGACCATCAGCACTTGATGCTCCTTCTTGATTTCTACCTCCGCAACCTTTAGCATTGCGAAGAGCTCGGGAATCGTCTTATCCATCCCTTGCATGTTCATCACGAAGCTCTTGTAGCTTGGTGGCAGTGATTGAAGAATTTTGTCAATGATGATATCATCCGGAAGATTAACTCCCAGTTGAATCAAGTGATTGTTATACCCAGACATTCTGAGTATATGCTCACTGACAGAACTATTCTCGTCCATCTTGCAGCTGTAGAACTTATTGGAGACTTCATATCTCTCAATCCGGGCATTTGCTTGAAATATTAACTTCAACTCCTGGAACATCTCATATGCTCCATGACGTTTAAAACATCGTTGAAGTCCCGGTTCTAAGCCGTAAAGCATGGCACACTGAACTATGGAGTAGTCATCAGCTTTGCTCTGCCAGACGTTCATAACATCTGGTGTTGCTCCTGCAGCAGGTTTGGCACCTAGCGGTGCTTCCAGGACGTAATTCTTCTGTGCAGCAATGAGGATAATCCTCAAGTTACGGACCCAGTCCGTGTAATTGCTACAATCATCTTTCAACTTTGCTGTCTCAAGGAACGCATTAAAAATTCAACGGAACAACAGCACGAGCCATCTATCTACAACAAACATAGACATGAGAAATACTATCAGGTAGTAAGTTCATGATAAATTTAAGTTCAATTAATCATATTACTTAAGAACTCTCACTTAGATAGACATCCCTCTAATCATCTAAGTGATCACGTGATCCAAATCAACTAAACCATAACCGATCATCACGTGAAATGGAGTAGTTTTCAATGGTGAACATCACTATGTTGATCATATCTACTATATGATTCACGCTCGACCTTTGGGTCTTAGTGTTCCGAGGCCATATCTGCATATGCTAGGCTCGTCAAGTTTAACCTGAGTATTCTGCGTGTGCAAAACTGGCTTGCACCCGTTGTAGATGGACGTAGAGCTTATCACACCCAATGATCACGTGGTGTCTGGGCACGACGAACTTTGGCAACCGTGCATACTCAGGGAGAACACTTTTATCTTGAAATTTAGTGAGAGATCATCTTATAATGCTACCGTCAATCAAAGCAAGATAAGATGCATAAAAGATAAACATCACATGCAATCAATATAAGTGATATGATATGGCCATCATCATCTTGTGCTTATGATCTCCATCTCCGAAGCACCGTCATGATCACCATCGTCACCGGCGCGACACCTTGATCTCCATCGTAGCATCGTTGTCGTCTCGCCAACTATTGCTTCTGCGACTATCGCTACCGCTTAGTGATAAAGTAAAGCAATTACAGGGCGATTGCATTGCATACAATAAAGCGACAACCATATGGCTCCTGCCAGTTGCCGATTACTCGGTTACAAAAACATGATCATCTCATACAATAAAATATAGCATCATGCCTTGACCATATCACATAACAACATGCCCTGCAAAAACAAGTTGGACGTCCTGTACTTAGTTGTTGCAAGTTTTGCGTGGCTGCTACGGGCTGAGCAAGAACCGTTCTTACCTACGCATCAAAACCAAAACGATAGTTCGTCAAGTTAGTGCTGTTTTAACCTTCTGAAGGACCGGGCGTAGCCACACTCGGTTCAACTAAAGTTGGAGAAACTGACACCCGCCAGCCACCTATGTGCAAAGCACGTCGGTAGAACCAGTCTCGCGTAAGCGTACGCGTAATGTCGGTCTGGGCCGCTTCATCCAACAATACCGCCGAACCAAAGTGTGACATGCTGGTAAGCAGTATGACTTGTATCGCCCACAACTCACGTGTGTTCTAATCGTGCATATAACATCAACGCATAAAACCAGGCTCGGATGCCACTGTTGGGGAACGTAGTAATTTCAAAAAATTTCCTACGCACACGCAAGATCATGGTGATGCATAGCAACGAGAGGGGAGAGTGTGTCCACGTACCCTTGTAGACCGAAAGCGGAAGCGTTAGCACAACGCGGTTGATGTAGTCGTACGTCTTCACGATCCGACTGATCAAGTACCGAACGCACGGCACCTCTGAGTTCAGCACACGTTCAACTCGATGACGTCCCTCGAACTCCGATCCAGCCGAGCTTTGAGGGAGAGTTCCGTCAGCACGACGGCGTGGTGACGATGATGATGTTCTACCGACGCAGGGCTTCGCCTAAGCACCGCTACGATATGACCGAGGTGGATTATGGTGGAGGGGGGCACCGCACACGGCTAAGAGATCCAAGGGATCAATTGTTGTATCTCTAGGGGGTGCCTCCTATCGGTGTCAAAACCGGCGGATCTCGGGTAGGGGGTCCCGAACTATGCGTCAAGGATCGATGGTAACAGGAGACGGTGGACACTATGTTTACCCAGGTTCGGGCCCTCTCGATGGAGGTAATACCCTACTTCCTGCTTGATTGATCTTGATGATATGAGTATTACAAGAGTTGATCTACCACAAGATCGTAGAGGCTAAACCCTAGAAGCTAGCCTATGATTATGATTTTTGTATATATCTATCGACTAGCCTGGCCTCGGTTTATATAATGCACCCGAGGCCTAGGATAACAAGAGTACTAGCCGAATACGCCGGTGGGGAGGAGTCCTTGTCTTGATCACCAAGTCTTGTGGAATCTTCCTTGTATGCGGCAGCTGTCCGAACTGGCCCATGAGTATACGGCCATGGGGGTCCTCGGCCCAATCTAACAGATCGGGAGATGACGTGGTGAGTACCCCCTAGTCCAGGACACCGTCAGTAGCTCCCTGAACCGGTCTTCAAGTTAGGGACGCTCCTCGATTCTTCCGAACTGTTCTTCATCTTCGGTCGTCGGTCTTGAAAACTGGTTCAACAAATTTTCCCATCATCTGTCTTGAGGACTGCCGAGCTAAATCTGACGAGTTTATACGTCGGGTATCCGAGGAGCCCTTTAAGTCGTTGGCCTTTATCAATGCCTTGTTATTTTTATGCCACGCCTCGGGTTTGAAGTTGTTCCCGTGCGACGGTGTCCTCTTGCATCCGAGCCCCAACACTGGACTGCATTCGAGGTATCCTTTGCAGCCAAGCACCAACGCCGGGCTGTGTCCAAGCTCCAACGCCGGACTGTATCCGAGCTCCAACGCCAGACTATATCCGAGGTGTCATAGATCACCTTGGTTCAAAAAAGTCGAAGGAGTTTAGCCGAGCTTAATGCCGGAAATGCCCTCTATGGAGCCAGCCATTCAAATCCGAGCTTTATGCCGGACTACCTCCAAGGTGGTGCACCACCTCGGGCTTGGGCTGATTGTTTACGGATTTTATTTCCGATGCGTATAAATTTATTCGCTGACGAGATGTATTGCCAGTAGCCCTCAAGGTGTCTATCGGCCTAAAATCCGAGATGCACCTGAAGGAAAACATAAAACTGCTGATCCTGGTAGCTCCTGAGACTCAGGTCGTGAAATCGGTCTGAGGATCAACTCCTAGCTCGGCAGCATACATAGGAATAGAAACGCAGTGTAATATATTAGAGGTAATAGTGATCGGCGGACGGGCCCCTGAGAGAGGGTCGTGAGAAGTCGCCGTGATATATCAGCTTCATGCCGGATAAGTTGTAACGCCCCCGTGTTGACCGTACACTAATCATGCACGCAAATGTGTACGATCAAGATCAGGGACTCACGGGAAGATATCACAACACAACTCTACAACATAAATAAGTCATACAAGCATCATAATACAAGCCAGGGGCCTCGAGGGCTCGAATACAAGTGCTCGATCATAGACGAGTCAGCGGAAGCAACAATACTGAGTACAGACATAAGTTAAACAAGTTTGCCTTAAGAAGGCTAGCACAAAAGTAGCAACGATCGAAAAGGCAAGGCCTCCTGCCTGGGACCTCCTAACTACTCCTCGAAGCCGAACTCCATGTAGAATCATCCTCGGGATCTCTAGCTCCTGGACTCCAGCATCTGGTTGCGACAACCAGGTATAGAAAGGGGAAAAGAGGGAGAAAAGCAACCGTGAGTACTCATCCAAAGTACTCGCAAGCAAGGAGCTACACTACATATGCATGGGTATATGTGTAAAGGACCATATCGGTGGACTGAACTGCAGAATGCCAGAATAAGGGGGGGATAGCTAGTCCTGTCGAAGACTAAGCTTCTGGCCACCTCCATCTTGCAGCATGTAGAAGAGAGTAAATGGTAAGTTCACCAAGTAGCATCGCATAGCATAATCCTACCCGGCGATCCCCTCCTCGTCGCCCTGTTAGAGAGCGATCACCGGGTTGTATCTGGCACTTGGAAGGGTGTGTTTTATTAAGTATCCAGTTCTAGTTGTCATAAGGTCAAGGTACAACTCCGGGTCGTCCTTTTACCGAGGGACACGGCTATTCGAATAGATAAACTTCCCTGCAGGGGTGCACCACATAACCCAACACGCTCGATCCCATTTGGCCGGACACACTTTTCTGGGTCATGCCCGGCCGCGGAAGATCAACACGTCGCAGCCCCACCTAGGCTCAACGGAGAGGTCAACACGGCGGTCTAAATCCTATGCGCGCAGGGGTCTGGGCCCATTGCACACCTGCACGTTGCGTACGCGGCCGGAAGCAGACCTAGCCTAGCAGGCGTTCCAGTCCAATCCGGCGCGCGCCGCTCCGTCGCTGACGTCAAGAAGAGCTTCGGCTGATACCACGACATCGAGTGCCCATAACTGTTCCCGCGTAGTTGGTTAGTGCGTATAGACCAAATGTCCAGACTCGGATCAAATACCAAGATCTCGTTAAGCGTGTTAAGTATCCGCGAACGCCGACCAGGGCCAGGCCCACCTCTCTCCTAGGTGGTCTCAACCTGCCCTGTCGCTCCGCCACAAAGTAATAGTCGGGGGCCGTCAGGAACCCAGGCCCACCTCTACCGGGATGGAGCCACCTATCCTTTCAGCCCCCTCGTCAGAATCACTTGCGGGTACTCAACGAGCCGACCCGACTTTAGTCACCACATGTGTCATGTATAGAGTATATAAGTATATACCCGTGATCACCTCCCGAAGTGATCACGGCCCAGTAGTATAGCATGGCAGACGGACAAGAGTGTAGGGCCTCTGATGGAACACTAGCATCCTATACTAAGCAGTAGGATAGCAGGTAAGGGTAACAACTGTAGCAACAATGACAGGTTATGCATCAGGATAGGATTAACGGAAATCAGTAACATGCTACACTACTCTAATGCAAGCAGTATAGAGAAGAATAGGCGATATCTGGTGATCAAGGGGGGGTTTGCCTGGTTGCTCTGGCAAGAAGGAGGGGTCGTCAACTCTGTAGTCGAACTGGGCAGCAGCAGCGTCGGTCTCGTAGTCTACCGGAGAGAAGAGGGGGAAGAAACAGTAAATACAATGCAAACATAAGCATGACGATGCATGACGTCAGCAGTCAACGTTGACCGTTGACCTGGTCAACCTGACAGGTGGGTCCCACCTGTCAGGGGCTGTTAGCTAATTAACATTAGTTAATTAGGTTAATTAGTTATTAGGTTAATTTATCTTAATTAGTTAATATTAATAGGATTAATTAAGTTAATTAATTATCTTAATTAATTATATTTATTGTTTATTTATTTATTTATATTAATTTATTTATTTTTTAAATCATTTTTTTATTAAAACGTTCTCTGGGCGGGGCCCATGTGTCATAGGCCCCAGGGGCCATTGCGGGTTACGGGCGCTGGGCTAACCGGGGCTCCGCCCGAGCGGGCGCATGCCCAGGAGCGGACGAACCCGGCAAGGCGCCGGAGCAAGGGGGCCGGTGGCCACGGCAAGGCCATGGCCGGAGCAGGGAGGAGCGCGGGGCAAGGGGAGGCGGCGGAGGGGTGGCCGCGGTGGCAGCAGGAGGCGGCGCCGGAGTGGGGCCGCGCAGACGGGCGGGCGCGGTGGAGGCAGTCAGCACGGCGACGTCGGGCGCGATCAGCGCGGCTGTAGCTGGGGAGGGCGAGACGGCGAGCTCGCGGGCCGGTGGGCAGGGGCGCGACGACGATGCACGGGACGCAGGCGCGGGCGCGGTGACCGCTCGGAGCCCGCGGCCCCGGTCAGGAGCACGGGCGACGGGGACGGGGAGAGAGGGAGGTGCTCACGGGCGGTGTAGGGAAGTGGCAGCGGGCTTGAGGAGGAGGACGGGGACGACGGCGGTCCGGCGATGTTGGCGAGGTGGAGCTCATTGGGGAAGCGATCGGCGACGACAATTTGGGGCGGCGTTGAGGTCGTGCCCCGATCCAGGACTGGATCGGGGAGAGGGGTGGGGACGAGGAAGCAAGCGGCGGGCTCGAGGCGGCGATGGCGGGGCGAGGTGGCGCTGGCGATCAGGCGACGGCGACGGCGCGAGCGAAGGGGTCGGGACGACGAGCGGCTTCGGGTCGGGCAGCGCCACGCGGAAAGAGAGGGGGCGTGGGGTCGAGGTGGTGGCGAGGGGCGACGGTGTGGTGCGCCGGTGGGGCGACGGGAGGGGCCAGCTCCGCGAGGGGGGTGGCGGCGACGTCGAGGCGGCGGTGGGGCGATGGGATCGGGGGGTTGCCCCGATCCAGATCGGGGAAGGGCGAGAGGGAGGAGTGGGACGAGGGGGAGGGAGTGGGTGCGAGTGGGTTAGGGTTAGCGGTTGCAAGGGGATAAGGGAGTGAGTGGGGGGCGGCCTGGGCCAGGTGGGTCGGAGTGGGCCTTTCGGCCCGGGGGGGGGGATGGTGCTGGCCGGCTGGGCCGCTTGGCCCAGTTGGCCAGGGGGTTCCTTTTCATTTTTTTTGTTTGTGTTTCTTTTTTGTTTTATTTTAGTTTTGTAAAATGCCAAATGAGCACCTAAATTAGTATTACTAATTAGTCCACTGCCACAATTAACTTGGCACCTAAAATAAAATATTTTGTAATTGTTGAGTATTTAAAGTATTTAAATAATAGTTTTGCTACTGTTTTATTACCATTTGAATATTTGAACATTTTATAAAAGTGTGGTTCTCCACCATAATTACCTACGCATTATTTGGCACAACCCGAACATTTTAGTTTTAAAGTTTGAAAACTTTTGTTGTTTGCCTTTTATTCAATTTTGAATTTGAATTGGTTTTTGAACTAACGCGGGATTAACTACAGTGACAGAGGTGACGTGGCATCAATAGCAGGGAATTACTGTAGTCTAATTATCCGGGCGTCACAATTCTCCTCCACTACAAGAAATCTCGTCCCGAGATTTAAGTGGGGAGTAAGGGGGAAAGTTCTGGTTACGATATTCTAACGGATCTTCTCGAAGAAGTTAATCCCTTTCGTTGATGTCTTCAATTCATTATTCCAATGCATCATGATAAAGTTGTCGTCCTTTCTTCGGGAACTCCACCGTACTTACGAAAGGTTAAGAGGGGAAAACTCTATAAGGACGGTTCTAACAGGATTGAGCATCAGACGGTTAACTCGGGGGAAGAAGCATAAGTATCTCTCGAATTGAAACTTAAGAAGATATCGAGAGCAAAGTAAGAAGGTACCATGAGAAGTTTCAAATGGATAGGTAATGGTTCGATGTCTGAAACCAAGTGCGAAAGGGGTCCAGAGCAACGAGATTAAGTATTGCGTCTGTTATGAAAATAGATCACTAGGAAGGTGGCCCGTGAATTACATACGAGGCCACGCGTGAGGAACAACCTTGGGAATAGGGGGTGTACAGGAGAGTCAGGTTTCGATCCTGTGGAACTGTGGGTTATGGGCCCACCATGTGGTTAAAGTAGGAAGGGCGGTGACATCTTGCATGCTCATGATAGCAAGGCATGTCAGAGGGTAGCCTGTCAGTTAAATGTCAGCAACATCGTCGGTACCAAGGGCGAGGGACGAAGAGAACCACTTTCCTGCTCGTTGAGCGAGGCGGACCAATAGGCAAGGTTCTCGTCCATCGGTGGCTACCGGAATGTCATCAACAATAGTAACAGGGTCTTATTGACAGAGTAGTACACTGAGGTGTTTACATAAGCAGTGAATTATTACTGCTTAAATCATATAGATCACAAGAAAGATTAAATAAAATAATGGAAAGGAAAAGGGTGATCATCAGATTAAACAGAACAATGGAAAGGAAAATGTGTTTAAACACATATTTCAAGGGTATATCCTTCCCAAGGACAAGCTGAGCATGATATCCATGACAGGATATAATGTAGAAAACTCTTTAGGTAGGGGAGAGAAATTTCATGACATTGCCCATACAATGGTGTTTGGATAATTGAGCAGGAAACATTTAGCATTGGGCTTCAAATGTTCCTGTTGAAACTCGGAGTACCATAGACATGCTTCGAGATAGCATTGACATGGTCAACAGGTGAAGATCAGACTTTGGAAACAAAAGGATCCATCAGGAACAACTTATAGAATAAGTCTTACAATTTCCTCATGGAAGAATGGATAACCTTGCTGAAAGGAAGAACTATAACAATAGGTCCTCCGGCCAGTTGTGCTAGGCATGACATCGCCCTACCGGGTCATATAAAGACCAATGTATAACTCTTGGAAATATGTTCCAACCATCATATCTGACCGAGGTTCAGATCTGATTGGTGTCAGGATACCTCAGACTCAGGATGTCTGAGAAGAAAGGTGCAACACAAATTGATGGGATGACATTGTAAGATTCTCGGGAAATGAACTATGAAAGCAAGTTCCGAAACAAGAGTTCATCATTAAACCAAGGAGAGGATGAGGGGGTGGCTGATGGACTCAGCGACAATTCCTCGAGATTTCCAAAAAGAGGGATTTCCACACTTATGTGAACAAGGAGATAACATTTGTCAGATCAAATGATATAATGAGGTATGCTCGAGGAAAACATACACAATTAAACATTGGTTGAAAGGTGCACCCGAAATATGGGCTTAGGTAGAATGATCTATGTTAGAACGGTGATTCGATAACCAATGTCTAAGAATGAAATATCGACCATTAACTTCAAAGCAATAGGGTTGCTAGAAGTTTTGAAGTCGCACATCATAGTTCAATTGTCGGTTTTCCGGTTAGAAACAACACGGGGATCAGAAAACAAATGGAGATGGCGAGAAGTATTACTATATCAAGAATTCTCAAGAGGTGGAGAAATTCTCACAATATCCTTGACATAAAAGATGGTAATACTCCAAGGTAGAACATAACATAAGCTGGTTAGCAAGGAGCTCCATAACATGATCAAGTTTGTGATGAAAGGAATGTAAGGATGTTGTCGATGGTAACTCAAATTACCAAGGAACGAGGATGGCACTTATCATCAAGAATTCCATTGATATCCTGGAAGGAGTCAAAATGTTGATGATGATCACGACATTTTGTTGTCGAGGGGATCCACGAAGAAGCAATTGATCAGCGACTGCATCAAGCAAAAGGACTGATGCAACAAAAGATTATTGGAGCCACAGATACTACACAAACTCGGGGTCAAGTTTGTTGTTCGAGGTGAAACGATATGACGAGGAAAATCGACGTAAGCTTAGCTCATCGTCGAAAGTGGTGCTCCGGGAATAAGGACCAGGTAGCACAGTTAAAATCATCAAGATAATGATATAGCCAAACAGGCTAGGAATGGCGTGATCGGGTACAAACTCGTACTTAAAGAAGATTACTAAGAGTTGTTGAACCGTAGTGCGGACTCGGTTCAGTTATCGGTGTCTTTGCGTGATTAATAACTCAGAGCCCGTGGAAAATTGGAATCAGTGAGAATGTAGCACTTGATGAAGAACTCATAAGAAGTTATGCAGTTCCATGATAATCTCGAGATACCAGGGGGTAATACTCGACGACAGATCAAGGTAGAGGTTGGACTAGGGTATTGCTTTGCAGAAGACAAGTGCTCAAACTTGCACGAGAAACGGAATCAAGGAGAAACATGGTCGGAACCACGATTGCAAAGGATCAATTCACCGATACCAGATGATATTATACCAGGGAAATAGCTATTATTATAAGAAGCTTCCATGATAGGATCTACATCGTGTCCATGGGCATGAACACAAAGGTTCAAGGTCGACTCCCACTTCTTCAATGCATAACCTTCCATTCGCCTCTCGTATTTTGATAATGACATTAGTTGTCGAAAGTTTTACCTGGTGCAATACCAGATAAGTATGTCCCGCGAAATCCTTCGGGTTCACACAGATTAAGGAAGGCATAGGTTCAACCCATCGGGGCATCGTAGAAAGATATACTACAAACTTCAGGAGTAAATAACACAAGCTCAAAAGTAGAGCATGGTTGACAAAGCAGAGGATACAATTTACCAAAGGCATTATGTATCCGAGGAAAAGCTCACAGGCTTATTGAATATGAAGGACGCTGTCGGATAAAATCCAACAAAGGATCTGGTGGTCCACAAGGGATCTGACGTGAGCAACGGTACTCCACTAGAGGAAGAAGAATGCAAGGAGATCAGATTATAGAAACAACTGACTAACTCAAAGCTCAAAGGCAAAGGAATTATGATTTCCAAATCAAGGGATCCGAAGCAATGCTCTGATTAGGGATGGATAAGTTGAATAGCCATAGGGATACAATCGACAGTAATTTGATTAGTCGAGAACCAGCTCCTGTTCAAATGACGTCTGAGCCGGAAGGATGAATTCTAGGCTCTGATTGAGGATTGCGAGCATTCGCAACAAATTGTCAACGGACTCAAAATGATAATGACAAGAGATGCCAATAAGATTGCGAGACTTAAGATTAATCATAATGCAAGTAAGCAAGAATTTCAAGAGCAAAAAGGCTCCTGAGGATTTTCGGAAGATCGAATGGTATTTTGAACACTTTTGTGAAATACTTGAATCAACTGGGGATGAGCGGATACTCGGTAAGTGCGAGAATTATCCGTAGGGGTATTCAGGTGACAAAGAACAGCAAGGAAGTAAGCTCAAAGGATTCTCAGAATAACAGAGAGAATTTTGGGGTATCTTGTAATAACAAGATAAACTGGGAAACATTGTATGAATGGTGAGTATACGTGGTTATCCATAGGAGTTTATCGATGAAAGGGAATTGCAAAAGCGATGAACACAAGTTCTCGGGTTATCAGCGGAGAGTATCTTCAGGGTCTTCATGTGCAGCAGACGATCATCGGTAATAAGGGGCTCTCCGGGTGAAAGTGATCACGAGATCCTAATGTTAGATTTAGCAAAATTCATTTAACCCGAATAGGAGAGAGATTAGAGTCCCAGAGTAAAGGTCGAGGAGTAAAAGATCCTAGTACCACCCAATGGCGACGTGGGCCCGTAAGACACACAGCCATGTTAGTAAAAACTTTTCCAATGACTAGACTCAACTTCGGCCAAGGAGTTGGAAAGGGGGATTCCTACAGGCAGTCGGCTCTGATACCAACTTGTAACGCCCCCGTGTTGACCGTACACTAATCATGCACGCAAATGTGTACGATCAAGATCAGGGACTCACGGGAAGATATCACAACACAACTCTACAACATAAATAAGTCATACAAGCATCATAATACAAGCCAGGGGCCTCGAGGGCTCGAATACAAGTGCTCAATCATAGACGAGTCAGCGGAAGCAACAATATCTGAGTACAGACATAAGTTAAACAAGTTTGCCTTAAGAAGGCTAGCACAAAAGTAGCAACGATCGAAAAGGCAAGGCCTCCTGCCTGGGACCTCCTAACTACTCCTCGAAGCCGAACTCCATGTAGAATCATCCTCGGGATCTCTAGCTCCTGGACTCCAGCATCTGGTTGCGACAACCAGGTATAGAAAGGGGAAAAGAGGGAGAAAAGCAACCGTGAGTACTCATCCAAAGTACTCGCAAGCAAGGAGCTACACTACATATGCATGGGTATATGTGTAAAGGGCCATATCGGTGGACTGAACTGCAGAATGCCAGAATAAGGGGGGATAGCTAGTCCTGTCGAAGACTACGCTTCTGGCCACCTCCATCTTGCAGCATGTAGAAGAGAGTAGATGGTAAGTTCACCAAGTAGCATCGCATAGCATAATCCTACCCGGCGATCCCCTCCTCGTCGCCCTGTTAGAGAGCGATCACCGGGTTGTATCTGGCACTTGGAAGGGTGTGTTTTATTAAGTATCCAGTTCTAGTTGTCATAAGGTCAAGGTACAACTCCGGGTCGTCCTTTTACCGAGGGACACGGCTATTCGAATAGATAAACTTCCCTGCAGGGGTGCACCACATAACCCAACACGCTCGATCCCATTTGGCCGGACACACTTTTCTGGGTCATGCCCGGCCGCGGAAGATCAACACGTCGCAGCCCCACCTAGGCTCAACGGAGAGGTCAGCACGCCGGTCTAAATCCTATGCGCGCAGGGGTCTGGGCCCATCGCCCATTGCACACCTGCACGTTGCGTACGCGGCCGGAAGCAGACCTAGCCTAGCAGGCGTTCCAGTCCAATCCGGCGCGCGCCGCTCCGTCGCTGACGTCAAGAAGAGCTTCGGCTGATACCACGACGTCGAGTGCCCATAACTGTTCCCGCGTAGTTGGTTAGTGCGTATAGACCAAATGGCCAGACTCAGATCAAATACCAAGATCTCGTTAAGCGTGTTAAGTATCCGCGAACGCCGACCAGGGCCAGGCCCACCTCTCTCCTAGGTGGTCTCAACCTGCCCTATTGCTCCGCCACAAAGTAACAGTCGGGGGCCGTCAGGAACCCAGGCCCACCTCTACCGGGATGGAGCCACCTGTCCTTTCAGCCCCCTCATCAGAATCACTTGCGGGTACTCAACGAGCCGACCCGACTTTAGTCACCACATGTGTCATGTATAGAGTATATAAGTATATACCCGTGATCACCTCCCGAAGTGATCACGGCCCAGTAGTATAGCATGGCAGACGGACAAGAGTGTAGGGCCTCTGATGGAACACTAGCATCCTATACTAAGCAGTAGGATAACAGGTAAGGGTAACAACTGTAGCAACAATGACAGGTTATGCATCAGGATAGGATTAACGGAAAGCAGTAACATGCTACACTACTCTAATAAAAGCAGTATAGAGAAGAATAGGCGATATCTGGTGATCAAGGGGGGGCTTGCCTGGTTGCTCTGGCAAGAAGGAGGGGTCGTCAACTCCGTAGTCGAACTGGGCAGCAGCAGCGTCGGTCTCGTAGTCTACCGGAGAGAAGAGGGGGAAGAAACAGTAAATACAATGCAAACATAAGCATGACGATGCGTGACATGACAATGAGCGGTGCTAGGTGTGCCCTAACGCGGCAGTAGGTGGTACCGGCGAAGGGGGGGAACATCCAGGGAAAGTATTCCCGATGTTTCGCGTTTTCGGATAGACGGACCGGAGGGGGAAAGTTCCACGTTCGCTATGCTAGGAACGTGTGGCTGACAAACGGACTACGTATTCGGATTCGTCTTGTCGTTCTGAGCAACTTTCATGTACAAAGTTTTTCCATCCGAGCTACGGTTTATTTTATATTAAATTTTAAAGATTTAAATCATTTTTAGAATTTAATAAATTAATTTAATTCAAAATTTAATTAATGCATCAGCATGACGTCAGCAGTCAACGTTGACCGTTGACCTGGTCAACCTGACAGGTGGGTCCCACCTGTCAGGGGCTGTTAGCTAATTAACAGTAGTTAATTAGGTTAATTAGTTATTAGGTTAATTTATCTTAATTAGTTAATATTAACAGGATTAATTAAGTTAATTAATTATCTTTATTATTTATTTATTTATTTATTTTTATTTATTTATTTATTTTTAAATCATTTTTTATTAAAACGTTCTCTGGGCGGGGCCCATGTGTCATAGGCCCCAGGGGCCATTGCGGGTTACGGGCGCTGGGCTAACCGGGGCTCCGCCCGAGCGGGCGCATGCCCAGTAGCGGACAAACCCGGCAAGGCGCCGGAGCAAGGGGGCCGGTGGCCACGGCAAGGCCATGGCCGGAGCAGGGAGGAGCGCGGGGCAAGGGGAGGCGGCGGAGGGGTGGCCGCGGTGGCAGCAGGAGGCGGCGCCGGAGTGGGGCCGCGCAGACGGGCGGGCGCGGTGGAGGCGGTCAGCACGGCGACGGCGGGCGCGGTCAGCGCGGCTGTAGCTGGGGAGGGCGACACGGCGAGCTCGCGGGCCGGTGGGCAGGGGCGCGGCGACGATGCACGGGACGCAGGCGTGGGCGCGGTGACCGCTCGGAGCCCGCGGCCCCGGTCAGGAGCACGGGCGACGGGGACGGGGAGAGAGGGAGGTGCTCACGGGCGGTGTAGGGAAGTGGCAGCGGGCTTGAGGAGGAGGACGGGGACGACGGCGGTCCGGCGATGTTGGCGAGGTGGAGCTCGTCGGGGAAGCGATCGACGACGACAATTTGGGGCGGCGTTGAGGTCGTGCCCCGATCCAGGACTGGATCGGGGAGAGGGGTGAGGACGAGGAGGCGAGCGGCGGGCTCGAGGCGGCGATGGCGGGGCGAGGTGGCGCAGGCGATCCGGCGACGGCGACGGCGCGAGCGAAGGGGTCTGGACGACGAGCGGCTTCGGGTCGGGCAGCGCCACGCGGAAAGAGAGGGGGCGTGGGGTCGAGGTGGTGGCGAGGGGCGACGGTGTGGTGCCCCGGTGGGGCGACGGGAGGGGCCAGCTCCGCGAGGGGGGTGGCGGCGACGTCGAGGCGGCGGTGGGGCGATGGGATCGGGGGGTCCCCCGATCCAGATCGGGGAAGGCCGAGAGGGAGGAGTGGGACGAGGGGGAGGGAGTGGGTGCGAGTGGGTTAGGGTTAGCGGTTGCAAGGGGATAAGGGAGTGAGTGGGGGGGCGGCCTGGGCCAGGTGGGTCGGAGTGGGCCTTTCGGCCGGGGGGGGATGGTGCTGGCCGGCTGGGCCGCTTGGCCCAGTTGGCCAAGGGGGTTCCTTTTCTTTTTTTGTTTGTGTTTCTTTTTTGTTTTATTTTAGTTACATTTTATTTTAGTTTTGTAAAATGCCAAATGAGCACCTAAATTAGTATTACTAATTAGTCCACTGCCACAATTAACTTGGCACCTAAAATAAAATATTTTGTAATTGTTGAGTATTTAAAGTATTTAAATAATAGTTTTGCTACTGTTTTATTACCATTTGAATATTTGAACATTTTATAAAAGTGTGGTTCTCCACCATAATTACCTACGCATTATTTGGCACAACCCGAACATTTTGTTTTAAAGTTTGAAAACTTTTGTTGTTTGCCTTTTATTCAATTTTGAATTTGAATTGGTTTTTGAACTAACGCGGGATTACCTACAGTGACAGAGGTGACGTGGCATCAATAGCAGGGAATTACTGTAGTCTAATTATCCGGGCGTCACATAAGTCCCATATGGTACTTATTGTCGTCCGAAGACGCGCTTGTCCATAGTTCGGTTATGCCGAACACTGAGCACTTTGAATTCTCTGCATTGAATAGGCAATGCAGTAGCCCCCGAGACACTGGTCAGGTGGCAACACCAGATTAGGGGATCGATGTGCCCCTTTAATATTTGTAAATAATGAGCGCAGAGCCTAGTAGCCCCCGAGCCTTAATGTGGGCACGGGTGGCCGAATTAAGGATCGATATCCAGAGTAAAATCACAGATTATGTGTAATGATTCTATGTATCCAAGTACTTTACATCATTGTTTTGACTCCATTGCGACCGTTTATCAGTTGAAAGTGGCCCATCGTCGGCTTCTACCCCTTTGTAGATACTACGCAGGGTGTTTCCGCAATAACAAGAGAACCCTTAGCCGACGTCTCGGTGCCCGAATGCGGTTGTGTTAGCGGAAACGAGGCAATCAGATATGCGGGCTTTATAATTTTCGCTTAGTCATAGGAGCTTTAAACTGGGGAAGCTAGCTATGAGCCCCCCGTTAGTGTTCGGCGACATCCGAGGTCAAGCCGTGAACACTTCGGCCAATCTTATGAACGGCCCGTCATTTAACATAGTCATCGGATCGCTGACCAGTTTACACTTATTGTGACAGTCATTTTTTGGCTTTCTCCACTGAGGTGCTTAACCATGCGAGCTGGAAGCACAATCGCAGTGGTTCTCCCTTTGCACACCTAGCCAAACAAAGCGGAACGTAGGAGGCAAGCACATGAGCCGGGCAACCCAACTATTGACCAAAGACACAATTCGAAACCAATGCATATATAGTAGTGTCCGAGAATGTTTTTGCCGAATCTCTAAAGGTGTCCGGCGTTGCACTGCGAGACTTATGCTGGAAACACACAAATAGTTTAAAAGTGCCATAGGCTTGGAAAACCAAAAAACGTCAGTGAAAACCTGACGTCCGAACAAGATCAAGTGTTCGGTGCCAATCTGAAAATTGGACTTTAGAAAAAAAAAGTGCTTCTGTCGTGCTTTAACATGACACATCCTATCTAAAGACTTCAAGCGGGTCAGCCTACGGCTTCAACTTCCTATCCCGAAGGTGGAGTACTTCTCATTAGGCCAGTTTAGCAAACTAAACTCTAGCGGCTTTGAGAGGGAAATTAGGCTCCCCGGCTAGTGACCACACACTCGTGTCGAAAAAAGAGTGATAAATAATAATAATAAAAACTTTGCAACGACTAAGAAGAAGAACACTTATTATAAAACGAATCATATAAATTTAAGAGCCCCCAAGTGACTTGGGTAAAAGAATTTTATGTATAATGATTGTATGTACCGAAGTGCTAATATCATATCTTTGTTCACCCGAACTTTAAACGCGTCTTAACCGATCGTCGGCTTCTCCCTCTTCGGTCAAGGACCGAAAAGTGTTATGTACTCCACCTGTCGAAAATATCGACGGTGTTTCCGATAACCAGGCAATCAGGCCATAAGGCTGTAACAGACAAAGCACGCTCAGGGAACTTATGCTATATTACTGATGAAGTGTAAGAAGCATCTTCGAAGAAAATAGTACCCCCACCGATACCTTTCTTCGGTTGCTCAATGTTACTATGAGACTTGTGCAATAGATTTTTTGTACTCATGAGTTCCATTGTGTGCCGACCATAATTGAAAACAATAAGAGCGCTAGCTTTCGGCTTCACCCAGTCTGAGGTCCGAGCTCGGATGACCCGATCGTGACAATCGCAGAGGTGCTCCCTTTACTCCCTAGCCGAACAATCGGGAACGTAGGGGTAAACACAGGAGCGAGGCAACCCAGCTTGCAAATCGCTTAAGTCAATATGGTGCATATTGTGGCGTAATACACGAACAAGGAACGGAGCTGTACAAGTATAATCATATGCAAGAGGAAAGGCTTCATGAAGGAAGCCCCCAAGTGAACTGGGTATTTGAATTTGTGTGTCACAAACAAGGTTATGACAAGGAATTTTTTCACAAACAACTTTTTGCCAAAAAAGTATAGTGCTTGGCCGAACCGAACACAAGTTAAAAATTTAAAACTTTGAGCATGAAAGCGACTTAGCTGGTTAATGTGTTCGGCATTCATGATGCGGTCCGAGCTTGATGCGGGACAAGGTTCCATCCCCCAAGCCGGTCCCGAGGTGGCGGAGCGGAGAGCTCGGCACTCCGAAGTGGTGACATAGCACGGTCAATGCAGGCCGGCAGAGTGATGCCGAAGTCCCCGGCATGGGGTAATGAAGTGTTGACGAAGCCCCCCGTCCAGCCGAGGTGACGTGGTATGTCAGTACGCCGAGTTGACAATACTGCCCAACTCGGATCATTTTCTTGTGCACAAAAAATAGTGTGAACCGGAGATAATAGTAATAATAATAATAATAATAATCGTTGCATAATAAATAATTTATGTAAAGTGAGTAATAAAATAAATATGGCCTGGCGCCGAAGTCAATGTCGATGCAGGGCGTCGGCGTGATGCGGTAAAGGCGTGGCAAAGCCTGAATTCACAGGTCGGTCCGAGTTCCGGATGCGGCGTTCACCGGACTATGTACGGAAACTGACCGAACCACCATGCGACCGTCGTTAATGCGGCCACCCTTTGATAGACCTGCGTACATGTGAAGGACAAACCCGAGTAATAATTCCTTGGGAAAAATGAACCCAAACAAGCAAAAAAATACTAGGATTAATAGCACCTGGTTTATTTGTTGTAGCAATCCTAAGAAAGGTGATTCCCAAAATTGGTACTCGATCCGCACACTCATTGCCTGATGGGCGATAAAGCGACGGCATGCCGATGCTGGCAAAGGTTGGCTTGCCGAGACAAAGCCCTCGGTCCAGCTAACGTGACGGAGCTGGTCGGCTAGTGACGCCGAAGTCTCCGGAGTAGGTTGATGAAGAGATGGGGAAGCCCCCGGTCCAGCCGAGATGTCGAAGGCTCGATGTCAGCCGATGAGTCGAAGTAGGTCGGCGTGATGGAAACCGGCTTGAAGGAGCAACAGTGCGGCCCTGCCGATGCAGGTCGTGACGTGGTCAATGTCGGCTTGATGAAGTGACCGTGCGGCGATGCTGGTGTGCCCGCTCCGTGTAATCCGTGGGGCGGCGATGTTGGTGATGATTTATCCTTCGCGATGCCGAACTCTTGTTCGGCTTGCCGAGATGATGATCCGAAGAAGTTGAGCTTGGCTCAGCAAAGCGACGACGTGTCTAGCGCAGGTCGGCCGCCTTAGAGCAATATTGCCGGACTGGTTTTACACCAGCATGATGGTGAAGATCATGTTCAAAAGATTTTAAAGTTAGTGGGATGTGTTCGGGAACAAAACACAATACCCCATAATAAACTTCCTTCAAAAAGGATGTCCGAAATCCCGTTCGTAAAAAAGATGAACTCGGGTCGGATTCGTTTTCGCGCAGAAAACAGATTCGAAAAGTGATGCACTAATTGGAAGGTTCCCGAAATTTGGACGGTCGGATCGAGCTGGAATTTTGAGGGGTGGTAGATATAGGAATTCCGCAGCCGATCAACGGTTGGATCTTCCAAAGGGCATCCGAGCTACAAGCTGGACACCACGCCCTAAACTCGTGCAGATTCCCGTCCAGATTTGACAGGGCTCCGGTATATCGCGGATTGCCAGAGATTCCTGCATCGGAACTCGACGAAATTTTCCAGGGCTGTTGTAGACTCAATTGCGCACAATTCCACCGAAGCAATCGTTAAAACGACACTTGAGGAGGCGGTGGCGGCGAATACAAGTTCGCTGTCCAGAAAAACAGCACGGTCGCCCAAGGGCAATGTTGACGTTGAGCCCCCGGGCCCCCTGGATGATTCCTCCATGATCTTGATAGAGATCGGAGTTGATGTTGATGAAGGCCCTCATCCGAACATGACAATCGGAGGTAGGGCGCAGTCCTCGGCCCAGCCAAGGTGACCAGCCGAGCTGGTGACGAAGAAGCCGACGTCGCAGTCGATCTGCAGTCGAGCCATTGATCCTTTTGTCGATCACACAGCGGAACTCTCAATGAAAGCACCAATGTCGGTGTCAAAACCGGCGGATCTCGGGTAGGGGGTCCCGAACTGTGGGTCTAGGATAGATGGTAACAGGAGACGGGGGACACAATGTTTACCCAGGTTCGGGCCCTCTCGATGGAGGTAATACCCTACTCCTGCTTGATTGATCTTGATGATATGATTATTACAAGAGTTGATCTACCACGAGATCGTAGAGGCTAAACCCTAGAAGCTAGCCTATGATTATGATTTTTGTATATATCTATCGACTAGCCTGGCCTCGGTTTATATAATGCACCCAAGGCCTAGGATAACAAGAGTCCTAGCCGAATACGCCAGTGGGGAGGAGTCCTTGTCTTGATCACCAAGTATTGTGGAATCTTCCTTGTATGCGGCAGCTATCCGAACTGGCCCATGACTATACGGCCATGGGGGTCCTCGGCCCAATCTAACAGATCGGGAGATGACATGGTGAGTACCCACTAGTCCAGGACACCGTCACCTCCCTCCCCGTATATAAAGGAGTGGAGGAGGGGGAGGGGGCCGGCCACCCTTGGCGCGCCCCATGAGGAGTCCTACTCCCACCGGGAGTAGGACTCCCCCCTTCCATGTTGGAGTAGGAGAGGAGAGGGAAGGAGAGAGAGGGGGAAAGGAAAGGGGGGGCGGCGCCCCCCTCCTTGACCAACTCGGACTTGGGGGGAAGGGGTGCACGGCTGCCCCTTGGCCGCCTCTCCTCTTCCACCACTTGGGCCCATGAGGCCCAATAACCTCCGGGGGGTTCCAGTAACCCCCGGTACTCCGCTATATATCCGATAACCCCCGAAACCATTCCGGTGTCCGAATATAGTCGTCCAATATATCAATCTTCATGTCTCGACCATTTCGAGACTCCTCGTCATGTCTGTGATCACATCCGGGACTCTGAACTACCTTCGGTATATCAAAACACATAAACTCATAATATAACCGTCATCGAACTTTAAGCGTGCGGACCCTACGGGTTCGAGAACTATGTAGACATGACCGAGACACGTCTCCGGTCAATAACCAATAGCGGAACCTGGATGCTCATATTGGCTCCCACATATTCTATGAAGATCTTTACCGGTCAAACCGCATAACAACATACGTTGTTCCCTTTGTCATCGGTATGTTACTTGCCCAAGATTTGATCGTCGGTATCTCAATACCTAGTTCAATCTCGTTACCGGCAAGTCTCTTTACTCATTCCGTAATACATCATCCCGCAACTAACTCATTAGTTGCAATGCTTGCAAGGTTTAAGTGATGTGCATTACCGAGTGGGCCCAGAGATACCTCTCCGACAATCGGAGTGACAAATCCTAATCTCGAAATACGCCAACCCAACAAGTACCTTCGGAGACACCTGTAGAGCACCTTTATAATCACGCAGTTACGTTGTGACGTTTGGTAGCACACAAAGTGTTCCTCCGGTAAACGGGAGTTGCATAATCTCATAGTCATAGGAACATGTATAAGTCATGAAGAAAGCAATAGCAACATACTAAACAATCAAGTGCTAAGCTAACGGAATGGGTCAAGTCAATCACATCATTCTCCTAATGATGTGATCCCGTTAATCAAATGACAACTCTTTGTCTATGGCTAGGAAACATAACCATCTTTGATTAACAAGCTAGTCAAGTAGAGGCATACTAGTGACACTCTGTTTGTCTATGTATTCACACATGTATCATGTTTCCGGTTACTACAATTCTAGCATGAATAATAAATATTTATCATGATATAAGGAAATAAATAATAAATTTATTATTGCCTCTAGGGCATATTTCCTTCAGTGGGCCCCCTGGCCTTGATTCTTTCGCCAGTATTTTTTATTAATTCCAAAAATAATCTCCGTTGATTTTCAAGTCATTTTGAGAACTTTTATTTCTGCACAAAAATAACACCAAAGCAATTCTGCTGAAAACAGCGTCAGTCCGGGTTAGTTCCATTCAAATCATGCAAGTTAGAGTCCAAAATAAGGGCAAAAGTGTTTGGAAAAGTAGATACGACGGAGACGTATCAGTCAGCCGGCCAAGACAAAAGGTCGTCACTGGCGGGATCACGATTGATCGTACTTATCGCAAGGTTGAGATGCAAGAGTTGCATGTGGCCAACAAAGTTTACCTCACCACTGATATCAAGTAACCATGTCCCCTCCAGTAAACCTTCCTCGACCGTGCGACGATTGATCATACGTGTGTCCACTTGAGCATGAATGAGCGGCGCAATGTCCTTAATCGCAAAGCCATGAATCCATCTGTCTCTCGAGAACAAGACCTTGCTGCCCTTCCCCACAGAGATATGCACCATGCTATCAAACACCTCCCGAGCCTCTCTGTCCACCACCATTGGCAAACCTTGCCATGGCCTGTCGGGATCTGTCCTTCGAAGCCACTCCCACCGAACTCTCGGGGTTAGCCCTTGTAACTGAAGATTGCGAACACCCAGCCCGCCAAGCCAAGTAGGTTTGCAAACCAAGTTCTAGGCCACAAGGCATTGACCTCCGTTCGCTTTATCTTTGCCTGCCCAAAAGAACGATCACATCCATTGGTCAATCTCTTCAAAAACCCAGACCAGAGCCTCAGTGACCATGAAATGATGAATAGGTTTGGCCGCGATCACGGACTTAACTAGCACCAATCGACATGGGCGGTGTATCAGCCCCCTTTGCCAAGCCGAGGCGAAACTCTTGGCTTGATCTAGCATGGGCTGCCAATCAGCCCTCAAAAGCTGCTTAATAGCCAATTGAAGTCCAAGGTATTTGCATGGGAAGTTGCCCAAACGACAATGCAAGATGGACTCCACCCGATCTCTGTCACTATTGTCCCCATGGATCATAATGGCCATAGATTTTTGGTAGTTGATCCTCAGGCCTGAAGCCTCACCAAACACCTGTAGCACCGTCCTAACAAACATGAGGTCCAGCGCCAGGCACTTTAAGAACATGACTACATCGTCAGCGTAGATTGACACCGATTGGTGAGCAGCGATGCCCTGGAACTTGCTGATGACGCCAAGGTTGGCAGCCTTGATCATGATACGCGACAACACATCCATGGCGATGACAAATAACAAGGGTGAGATCAGATCCCCCTGCCTGAGGCCCTTGGCGTGGGTGAAGCTTCTGTCGGGAACCCCATTGACAATCACCTTAGTGGAGGCGGTCCGCAGGAGAATAGCGATCCACCCACACCACTTCTGACGGAAACCTTTGCACCTCATAACATCCAGCAGGAACGACCAGTTGAGGGAGTCAAAAGCCCTAGTAATATCCAGCTTCAGGAAAACGCTGGCCTCCTTGCGTGTATGCAACTTCTTGGCCACTTGCCTTACAAGGAGGAAGTTGTCGTGTAAATGCCTCCCACAGATGAAAGCCGACTGATTGGTCGTGACGATTTCTTTCATTCGTCTTCTAGCTCTGTTGGCCAGAAATTTGGCGAAGATCTTAGCCACGCTGTGCGGGAGGCTAATGGGCCGGAAGTCACCTACCTCCTCTGCGTCCGGCTTCTTCGGAATAAGGACAATGTGGGCTCGGTTAAGCTTGCCGAAACCACCCCCGTCACCAACATAAAGCTTATGGAACACCTCCATGATCTCGTGTTCGATGATCGGCCACACCTTCTGATAGAAAGCGGCAGTAAACCCGTCCGGCACCGGCGCCCGCTCCGGTGCATCTCTTTGATCGTGCTCCAAACTTCCTCTTCAGTGAAGATAGCATCCAGATCCAAGAGATCAAGCTCGACCATGTCCAGGAATCCAAGATCGATGTCGGCTTCTCTAGCAAAAGCATGACCCAACAACTGATCATACACCTCGGTGAAAATCTCCTCCTTCCTCTCTTGTTGCGAGACCAACTCGCCGTTGTGCCTGATGTGGGGGATGAAGTTTTTAGTTCTCCTACCGTTAGCCACTGCTTGGAAAACCTTGGTGTTAGCATCCCCCTCGCGGATCCATCTCAAGCGAGAGCGCTGCCTTTCTATGGTGCGCTGAAGAGAGGCTAGTCCCAAGAGTGCATGCTTAAGAGTTCTCCTCAGCCACCTCTCCCTCCAATCCAGTTGACGAGACTCCATAGCTTTGTCCAACCTCAGAATTACGTAACTGGCGATCGCCATCTGAATTTTGATGTTGCCAGTCTTCCATTGGCCCCAGGCTTGAAGGGCAGAAGCAGTGTTCCTAAGCAACACATTAAGCCTCTTGAATGGGTCAACGACCTCATCCTCACAAACCCAAGCGTCTTTGACCGCTTGCTCAAATCCTTCCAACCGAGCCCAAAAAATCTCGAACCGGAACCTGCGCTTTGGGCAGAATGGAGCAGAGGTGGACAAGTGAAGCGGCGCATGATCCGAGATGTTCGATGAGAGGGCTTGGAGCAACACATCGGGAAAGTTGAGCTCCCAATCTACCGAAACAAGGACCCGGTCGATCTTCGTCATCACCACCTGATCTCTTTCATTAGACCAAGTGAAACGCCTACTGTGCATGTATAACTCCTTAAGCTCATTGTTTTCCACAAACGTCTTGAACTTTCTCATCATACTCCTGTTGAGGTTTGGATTGTTCTTCTCGTTCGCGCGAAGGATCATGTTGAAATCACCTAACACCATCCATGGCCCCGGGGATACATCCCTACGATACTAAAGCTCCACAAGAAACTGAGTCTTGAGCTCATCCCCTTGGGGGTCGTACACCACCGAAAGCCTCCACTCCGAGCCATACTTGCTATGAACCAAACCGGAGAGGAAATTAGTGTCGTGAGTGATGTTATTGATCGCTAAATACGCGTTGTTCCATCCCAAGAGGATTCCACCCCTAGTATCCAACGCAGGTAAATAGGCAAAACCATCAAACGATGGTCCAATGCATTGCATCACCAAGTACGGGTCAAATACATCAATCTTCGTCTCTTGGAGACAAACAAGGTTCACCTTAGCCTCGACTACAAACTCCCGGACAGCGTTTCTCTTGGCGGGGTTGTTGAGACCCCTCACGTTCCAGCACAACACTTGAGGGTTCCAATCCATGGAAGCGGAAGGAACACCCGGACACCCCTCCAAACGAGCAAGATCAGGCCGCGCTCAACACCTCCACACCGCTTGAGCTCATTTCCGGAGCCGGCGGCACCTCTTTGCCAAATAGCGCAGTGATCACCCTCACGTGTTGCTCCCTCAGGGGGGAGTCAAAGATCTCGGCTAACTCGGCGATGGTGTCTTCGTTGCCTTCCAGATCTCCCGGAACCAAACTGAGAGCCCGCATGAGCACATTCTCGGTCTGCGTGGCCTTGGACTTGACATCCGGCGCCCTCTTGGCGCTTCTCGTGGCCCTGCGCGGGGTGAAAGGCTCTGCTTCAGACCTAAGAGATGACTGAACCTCCAATAGGAGAGGTGGCGCAAGTTTCCTAGCCAACTTTTTGCAGAACCACTTCAGTTTTCCATAAGCGATCACTTCCTCGGGTGTCATCCCCTCATCACGACCCTGAATCCGATGTTGCATGTCCTGCTGCACGCTAGGATTGCCCACTGCGCGGTCCTCAGGCCGCCACGTGTGGCCGCACGTCCTCACAGACCGGGGAAACGTCACCAATCATTGGTGGGCCCTCCACCTGCACCGGAATCTCCACAGTGGCATGCAACTCGCTGTAATGGCCAACCAACATTGCCGAATGCAGCTGCTCGGCATCCGAGGCCACCATGCTCGGTCCCACCTCCATCAGAACAGGCGCACGCCCCACAACCGAATCTCGAATCGGGCCCGCCGCCACCTCTACCAGGCCCACAGGGGGCGCGTCCACCGGGGCAGAGGGGGTAGACGCCGGGATTGTCTCGACATGCGTCTCGGGCGGCACCAAAGAGCAAACTGACCGAGCGGTCTCCAACCGAGCAGCCGCCCTCTCGAGGCCCACTGACAGCTGTAATGGGGATCCGCAACGATGCGACACGATTTGGCCCGCCAATTCGCAGTTGCCCGAGCCAACCACGTTGGGCCCACCCGCCTGGTGCGAGCCAATGGGCACCCGATCCTGAGCGCGACCGGCACCAAGCTCCTCGAATCTTCCACCAACTCCCTCTGGACGAAATAATGGCCACCAGCTGGCAGCACTGGAGAGGCCGCGACATTCTCAGGATCACTAACCACAACCGGGGTCGAGCCGTTGACGCCCCCTGATTTGAAATTCCAACACCCGGGCTAGCTGTCGCCACCACCCGTCCACCCGCACCCCCGAGACGGTCAAAAGCAGACAGGCATGAGGTCGGCCTATCCTGTACTGGGAGCGTTGGCCCACCTGCCGGGCCCACAAGCTGCACCGGATCCAAAGGAGGAAGCTGCCAAGCCACCGACGCCCGGTCATCGGCCAACACGGCGGCGAAAGTCCGGCCACCCGCCGCGGCCGCGCAAATTGTCTCCACACTGATCTCGCACCCCGAACTGCCAGTCGCACCTACGCGTCGACCCTCCTCTGCCCAAATCCAAATCTGAGTCAGGCACACCACTCTGACCGCTCCCTGAAGAAGCACCAGTGAGAAACCATGGCTCCTCCCCGTCGGGGAAGGAGGTGACCGCGGCCAGATGAATCAGAACTCGATACTCCAGAGTCTTCGGCAGAAACGCCTCCTGCTGCTCCTCTGGCTCCGGCACCACCAGCCACCTACGCGTGGGGATCATCTCCGGGTCAGCCGTCCAAGCAATCAGCTTGAAGGATGCCAGATCAGACCGCGACGAGGTCTCCGACACGATGGATTCGATGAAGCACGAACCGCCCAACAGACTCTCCACAACCTCGAGCTCCCAAGCATGGGGGGATCCCTTCCAACTCCAGACTGACCCTGGTCCTTAACGCCGCGAACACTGCCTGATTTTGCCTGATCCATTGCCTGAACGCAAACCTGAGACCTCGGAACTCCAGCACCGGCTATAGACCCACACTGACCCGATCTTCTTGCCTTGCAAACACAACGAGAAAGTCCTCCGGCGAGAACCTGTGAACGGAGACTCTGTCAGGCGCGATGCCCCTCTTCTCTTGCAGCGCCCAGAACACCAGCTCCGACGAGAGCTCGGACCTGTCACCGCCCACGTAGACCACCACGACGTTGTGGAGCCTGCCCTCGAGCTCCGCCATGGCCCTGGATCTCCGGACGACGCAAAGCTCGGCCCGCTCCGACTCCATATCGATCGACACCTCGAGCTGCGGAGGCGCATGACGAGGCCACGCCGCCGGCGCAAGCGCTGCCACGGGCGACGAAGCAGAGGGCGGCAGAGCGCGCGGCGCCGACGCAGGCGCCTAGACGGGCCCGCACGCAGCTCCACGTGCGCACCAGACGAGCTTCTGGCGACCTTGGCGACAGCGTCACGCCGGAGTTCCTCGACCGGCGACGAGCTGCGCGGCCTCTTGCACTGGCTGGCGATGTGGCCGGGCAAGCCGCAGCGAAGACACACCACCTTGTTGGTGCAGTCCTTGAGAAAGTGCCCCTTCTCTAGACACTTGAAGCAGCGATCTCTCATCTCCGACGAGACCTCTGCGCGGCCAGGCGACGGGCGCCGCGGGGCCTCGGCCACGGGCCGCTCCTCGCGACGACGCTTCCAGAGAGTCCTCTTGGACGCAGGCGCCAGCTGCCATGACGAGATCCGGCGCGACGGGCCGCCCTCGAGGCCCTCCGCCGGCCCCACCGGCGGAGCACCGGCCCCGACCGCGGCTGAGCTCGCCGACGCAGACGCGGACGAGAGCCCCAGCCCGGAGACGACCGGTCGCTCGCCCTGGAAGGACGAGGTCACAGACCGCGGACTAGAACCCATGGGAGCGGCGGGGAGACGAGGAGGAAAGGGGACGCACCGCGCGCGGAGGGAGGGGAAGGGTGGCCGCCGTAGCCGGAGTGGCTAGCGGCGGGAGGGTGGACGCCGGCGTTGGAGTGACGCACGGCGGCGGCTCAACGCTCTCGCTCTCTCACTCTCTCGAGTGTGGGGGCTTTTGGCCAAAAACTAACCAGGCAGACAGTCACACTGCCCGGATGGTGGCAATGCCACCAGTACCACTTGATATTCTGAAACTCTTTCTTTTTCAATCTCATGGGTGCACTGCATGAGATCACCTATGAAGGGATTCCAAATGTGGTATGTAGTATTTGCAAACAATGCCATCGCTTGAAGTAAAAGTACATCGCAAGCTACTGATCACAGCACATGACAGCTCAAGAGATGAATATATATTATAATATTGACACACAAGATATCATCTCTAAACTTGTGGAATTAGCAAGACCTCAAGACTGAGAAAAAATTAACATGGAACATGAAGACAGCCAAGTCTTGTCAATCAGACCTCAACCACCCTCATAACCCCCCACAAGGCACTACATATGTACGCCAGCCTTTTCAACTATCGTCTCCTCAACTTAGCTTTCACATATCAAATCCAAATTAACCTTACCCGGCAAACAATCAATCTTTGTGCAAGGCACCAATAAACGACACCTCTCAAGTCACCTCATAATTTCTTGATCTCGTAACATTGTTTGAACTATCAATTTTTTTTTTGAAAAGGAGGATGACCCCCGGCCTCTGCATCTGGGAGATGCATATAGCTACTTTATTGATTATTCTCGAGGACCTTACAAAGTATTACAAACAATATACCTGAATCCACCATCTTGGCAACATATGCCGCTACTTCTATCCATAAGATGAAGGGGTGCTAGCTGAGGCACTACCCAAACACTCACCTAAGCCTAACATCAAAAGCCGGAAGCCCCAGCCGAGCCACATACCGGGTCTAGGGCACAATCCGGTCAGACGCACTCGTGTGTCGTCGCCGCCATCTTCCACAAGTCCGTCTTCAGATCATATTGAGGCTTCTACCTTGTCTGGCCACTCTGCCATCGACGTCACCATGACGCCAGATAGCTACCTCCTCCTGCGCGAGTCCATCTCCGCGCATCGGACGCTGAGACTCCACAGCGCCATTGCCGCCGATCTCCGCCGCCATCAATGTGTGAGATGAAGTACCGCTCCACCATCCCCCTAGCCATCACTTGCTCCAAAACGATGCCTCCAGGAGGGAAAGCGATAAAACGCCATCATCGTCCGATCCGGAAGACCCAGATCTAGGGTTTCCCCCGGAGCATCCCGAGCCTGATGAAGCAGACTGCAACGACGATGCCTCGACAAGGGAACGACATCTAAGACGCCGTCATCGTCCGCCATGACTGTAGTCGGCGTGATTTTCATCGGCAGTTGCTCCACCAGACGTGCGCCACCGACGTCGCGGGTCCCTTCAACCGGAGTAAACTCCAAAACGATGCCCTAAAGAGGGACTACGACGCAAAATCGCCGTCATCGCTCGATCCCAAGAAGATCTAGGGTTTCCCCCGGAGTTGCCCGCGCTGTCAAGGACCAGACAAGGGTAGAATCCCGGTGGATCTGCCCAGCTGCCGATGAGTCGCACCCGCCACCGTGCCGACGGCAGACCAGCGATCAAGGCCCACGCTTGGGCATAGATCCGGCCGCGCCGCCGCGACCCGATCCGGTCACGCCGCCGCCGTCCCTGGCGACCGCGACGCACCAGATCGCGAGGCCTCCTGCCGCGGGGGAGCGAAGTCGCCGAGGCGCCGCCACCACCCGCCGTGGCGTCCGGCCCGCCGCCACGCTC
>NC_057808.1:387187492-387189684 GCF_018294505.1 Triticum aestivum | reverse complement strand
ACTACTAGCGACTTTTTTTACTGCCCATTAGCAACATTATTTCAAAACTAAACAAACATTATTTTAATATTTTCTTTGTGAACATTTAGGTTTAAGCAACCTAGTCGGAAGGTTGCCATCATGTCTTCATATGCCTTTCCTCGCTCTCTGGCGCAACTATGTGCCTTTGGCCAATTTCTTGGCGCCTTTGAGTAATATATTCTAGTCGGAATCCTCTCCTCTCGGTGATTGTTAAAAATAACTACAGATGCACGCAGTGAGCTCTTAGTTAACCTTTTCTTGAAAAAAAACTCTAAATTAACCTAGGCCGGATCAGTTCGCAGATACCCATCTCTACATCAACTACAAGTGTCTCTCACTCTCGTCAAATAGAAAAGAGTAGTCACTATAAAAATACAGAGAAAGAAGAATTCAAGTATGGCAAGAATGAGCAGTACAGGCATGCAAGCGACAGCTAACATGACAATTTGAATGGTCAACATAAGCAAGAGCCCTAGATTTGGGCAAGAATAGTAAAGAAGAACAGTTTTTTAGGGAATATAATTTTGGGTTGCTCTGACCTGTGAGTGATGCGCAAGAATCAGATTTGTGTTTTGGCCACAGCCGCATAAATTGCTGTCCTCCTGTCCCTTTGGTCAAGATTGTGTCCTACTGTCATTGTCGACATTCACAAGACATGGCGCAGTGTTGAGTACAGTGCAAGTCACAGTCCCTGTGAATTGACAAGGCTAAATTAGATCACTGTCCTCTGATTCCAACAATCCCAGTTGCTCCACTTGTATCTTTGTGCATTATGAACCTGGTTTATTTCTTGGTGTAAGTAACAAATGGACAAATAAACACATATGTTTATTTAGCATTATTTTCCTTCCCTCGACTGTTCCCAAGATTCTCTTCTAGTCCATTATCATTTTTTCTACATAGCTTTTTTTTTTTCTAAGAGGACTCGAATCTATTATAAAGTTTCATCAGAAGTACAAAGTAACCCAAACATAATAAAAATTACATCAAGGTTCATGAACCACCGCATGACCTCTGAGCCGCCAGCACGCCGTTGCCGCCGCTCCCATACTGAAGCCGGCCTGACCTGACAGCCTGAAAGTCTTTGTGCACGTGTCTCGAAGGACCAGCGTTCCGGAGCCATAGTCGTCGTTGTTAACCCTTGCATCAGTTCGAAGACCAAACACCAAATGTCGTCGTTCCGTAAGCATGACAAGAAACTCTGACCTGACCGCCCCGAGGAGCTGGCAAGAATGTTTGTTCTTCCATCTTCCCAAACCGGAAAAACTTGGTCCATCCTCAATCAGAAGCGATACTTTCGCTCACCGGGCATGGGTTTTGACCTGGCTTTTCATACGACTGTCCACTTTAGCTTGTACTTCCCATGGTTTGGCTTTCATCCTCACCCCCACCCCCCTCTCTCCCCTTCGCATCGTCATGTGCTTCTTTAGTCATATGCCAAGCTCATGTGTGCCATCATGGACGAATATGTGCTAGGTTGGGTGAGAAACAGTGCCATGTAAGTAAGGATACCACTTCGAGTCGGGTAAGGGGTTAAGTTTGTATGGTTTAGAAAGACGCTGAACCAAAGGTGAAAACCCAAAAATAAACTTTCCAAACAATTGAGGGACCAAGGCCACACTTGTCTACTTTTATAAACAAACCCGTTACTTATTCGCCAAATAAAAAAGAATGCTCATTGATGTTCTTGGAGAAAATTGCAAAGTAATTATTTTACAGTTTTATAACGCCCGGATAATCAAGCTACAGTAATCCCACGCTAATGGTGCCACGTCACCACAGTTACTGTTGCTAATCTACCGTTAGGTCAAACCGTTTGAAAATTCGAATTCAAATTAATGTCAACAATAAAAGTTTTTCAAAATTTAAAACAAAATGTTCGGGAGATGCCATATTTTGCATAAGTAAATATGGTGTAATAAACACATTTTTATAAAATGCCTAGATAAATTAAAATGATTTGAAACAGAAAAGAAAATAAATAAAAGAAAAGAAATTACAAAACAAAAAACAAAAAACAAAAAGAGAAAACCCCCTGGGCCGTGGCCCAACTGGGCCGACCCATCAGGCCCAGCCGGCCACCCACTCCCCCCCTTATCCACTCTCCATCCCCCACCCGAACCGCCACCGACACCCCACTCCCCCCCGAAAATATCTCCCCCTCTCCCCCG
>NC_057808.1:387185696-387186616 GCF_018294505.1 Triticum aestivum | reverse complement strand
CCGCTCAAGCCAGCCCCGCCACTACCTCCACCCCCGCGCCGCCCGCGGCCCTCCGCCGCCCCTCCTGGCCGGCGTCGTGGGCGCCGGCGGCCTCGTCCATGGCCTCGCCCGAACAACCTCCGGGTTCGCCTTGCGCCAGGCGCCCCTGCGCCCGTTAGCCCGCACGCCCGCAAGCTCGTGCGCCCGCTTAGGCCCCTAGGGCCTATGACACATGGGCCCCGCCCAGAGAACGTTTAAAAAAATGATTTAAAAAATTAAATTAATAAAAATAAATAAATAAATAATTAAGATAATTAATTAACTTAATTAATCCTGTTAATATTAACTAATTAAGATTAATTAACCTAATAACTAATTAACCTAATTAACTACTGTTAATTAGCTAACAGCCCTTGACAGGTGGGACCCACCTGTCAGGTTGACCAGGTCAACGGTCAACGTTGACTGCTGACGTCATGCTGATGCATTAATTAAATTTCGAATTAAATTAATTTATTAAATTCTAAAAATGGTTTAATCTTTGAAAATTCATATAAAATAATCCGTAACTCGGATGAAAATACTTTCTACATGAAAGTTGCTCAGAACGACGAGACGAATCCAGATACGCAGCCCGTTCGTTCACCACACGTCCCTAGCATAGTGAACCTGCAACATTTCACCTCTGGTCCATCTGTCCGAAAACGCGAAACATCGGGAATACTTTCCCGGATGCCCCCCTCCCTTCGCCGGTACCACCTACTGCCGCGTTAGGGCACACCTAGCACCGCTCACTGTCATGTCACGCATCATCATGCTTATGTTTGCATTGTATTTACTGTTTGTTCCCCCCTTCTCTCCGGTAGACTACGAGACCGACGCTGCTGCTGCCCAGTTCGACTACGGAGTTGACGACCCCTCCTACTTGCCAGAGCAACCAG
>NC_057808.1:387178097-387185304 GCF_018294505.1 Triticum aestivum | reverse complement strand
GACCGGCGTGTTGACCTCTCTGTTGAGCCTAGGTGGGGCTGCGACGTGTTGATCTTCCGAGGCCGGGCATGACCCAAAAAAGTGTGTCCGGCCAAATGGGATCGAGCGTGTTGGGTTATGTGGTGCACCCCTGCAGGGAAGTTTATCTATTCGAATAGCCGTGTCCCTCGGTAAAAGGACGACCCGGAGTTGTACCTTGACCTTATGACAACTAGAACCGGATACTTAATAAAATACACCCTTCCAAGTGCCAGATACAACCCGGTGATCGCTCTCTAACAGGGCGACGAGGAGGGGATCGCCGGGTAGGATTATGCTATGCGATGCTACTTGGAGGACTTCAATCTACTCTCTTCTACATGCTGCAAGATGGAGGTTGCCAGAAGCGTAGTCTTCGACCGGATTAGCTATCCCCCTCTTATTCTGGCATTCTGCAGTTCAGCCCACTGATATGCCCCTTTACACATATACCCATGCATATGTAGTGTAGCTCCTTGCTTGCGAGTATTTTGGATGAGTACTCACGGTTGCTTCTCTCCCTCTTTTCCCCTTTTCCTTTCTACCTGGTTGTCGCAACCAGATGCTGGAGTCCAGGAGCCAGACGCCACCGTCGACGACGACTCCTACGACACTGGAGGTGCCTACTACTACGTGCAGCCCGCTGACGACGACCCGGAGTAGTTAGGAGGATCCCAGGCAGGAGGCCTGCGCCTCGTTCGATCTGTATCCCAGGTTGTGCTAGCCTTCTTAAGGCAATCTTGTTTAACTTATGTCTGTACTCAGATATTGTTGCTTCCGCTGACTCGTCTATGATCGAGCACTTGTATTCGAGCCCTCGAGGCCCCTGGCTTGTATTATGATGCTTGTATGACTTATTTATGTTTTAGAGTTGTGTTGTGATATCTTCCCGTGAGTCCCTGATCTTGATCATACACATTTGCGTGCATGATTAGTGTACGGTCAAATCGGGGGCGTCACAAGTTGGTATCAGAGCCGACTGCCTGTAGGAATCCCCCTTTCCACACTCCTTGGCCAAAGTCGAGTCTAGACATTACAAAACTTTTACTAACATGGCTGTGTGTCTTACGGGCCCACGTCGCCATTGGGTGGTACTAGGATCTTTTACTCCTCGACCTTTACTCTGGGACTCTGAACTCTCTTCTACTCGGGTTAAACGAATTTGCTAACTCTAACACTAGGATCCCGTGACCGCATTCACCCCAAAGTTGGATAAGCCATAGTTGTTTCTTAGAATAGTATTTTGAACAATTCACACACTGTCATTTGACTCCTTTGAAACGTCTTTGTTTTCAGATGGAACCCACGAGGCAAGTCGTGCGTCACACGACGGCCATTGGTGCCTCGGGATCACCTGCTGTGCTAGCTGAGATGATGACCTATCTGGGTTATTGCTGGCACCCTGAGTACACCGTCTACGAGGAGTACCAGGACTTTAACCAGGAGCAGTACCGTGCCATCGTCCACCTCTACTCGCGGGAGTATGACTCCACTACTGTGCTGCACACCACTCATGGTGTTGGAGTGACCATCGATATGGCTGTCCACGATGCTGCTTATGCTGCTCTGACACGTCTTCGTGGAGAGTATCGGGAGTTGGACACCTCCCCTTTCAGGCACATTGCTATCGCATCTGATGTTGGTGCGGAGGGATACTATACTGCTGCCGACTCCACTGTCACCCGAGAGCCCTTCTACCATCAAAACCTGGTTCTGCATGCTGATGGGCTGGATCGAGCTAACCGAGCTCTTCGCCACGAGTTGTACACCACCCGTCAGCACCTTTACCGTGCTCTGACGCTGCTGCACCCCTTTGTCTGATCTAGGGAGTTGCCCCGTTCTGCGATCTACCCAGCCAGGACTGTGATGCCCCAGGGTGTCGGCTGGCCATATGTGGGAGGCCACTCTCCCGCACTTGGACCTCTTCTGCCACCTGAGCGTCAGGTTCTGCACCAGAGTATTCGCGGACCCCAGGTTGCTAACGTGGAGTTCCCGATGCGACACTACCAGCTTTCAGGCTACACCTACCTCCACAGTACCTCTTGGGACTGATGTAGGCTTGCTTGTTAGTGTTAGATGCATTCGCCGCGAGCCCGTGTGCCGCCTATGTTGTTTTAGTCTATGAACTGAACTCTGTGTACTGAACTCTATGCATGACCCCTTTGTAAGTTATGCCGACTACTATGTAGTAGCTATCGTGCTCCTTTCATTATGCATGTTTCATCATGAATGATTCTTGTCTTTGCAAATTTCTCAATGCTGAACTACCCCTGTTATATATTAGCAGGATGGTTAGACCAAGTGGTCGTGGTAGTGGTGGCAATGCCCCACCCCCACCTGAGTACATGGCTGGTATGATCCAACAGTTCGAACTGAACCGCCAATTCATGGAAAATATGATGGCTCAGTTTCCTCGCCCCAATATGGACCAGCAATCAACCCCAGTAACTCTGCAGGATTTCATGCGCCTCAATCCAACTGTGTACCGCAGCTCAACTCAGCCTCTGGATGCTGATGACTGGCTCTGTGACATCACCTATGAGATGGAGTCTGCCAATGTAGCCCCTGCCAGCTATGTCAACTTTGCTTCCTTCTTTCTGAAGGGACCCGCAGCTCAATGGTGGGACAGCCACAGGCGTACTCTGCTAGCTGGAACAATCATCACCTGGCCAGACTTCCAAGCTGCTTTCCGTGCCCGCTTCATTCCTCAGGGAGTCATGGACCGGAAGAAGCGTGAGTTCCGCAACCTCACCCAAGGCAACAAAACTGTTGAAGCTTATCAGCGGGAGTTTTTGGACTTGTCTCGCTATGCTGAAGAGGACATTGCAACTGATGCACGCAGACAGGAGAAGTTCCGTGATGGCCTTCAAGCTGACATCAAGCTCGCACTTCTAGTGCATGACTTTGCTGATTTCGCCACCTTGGTGAACAAGGCCATCAATGTCGAAACTGGTCTGCAGGAATACCAGAGCTCTCACAGGCGCAACCGTGACACGGGCTCATCTTCGGGCCTGCCCTCACAGAAGCGTAAGATATGGATCCCAAACAGCATGTACCGTCCAAATGCATCTGCCCCAAGGCAGACCTATGCTGCACCTCGTCTGCCTCCACCACCATCTAGGCAGTCAAGACTTCCAGCTCCACCACCCCAAGCTCCTGTTCCCACTCCCAATAATGGCATGTGCTTCAGGTGTGGTCAACCAGGACACCGTGCTAGAGAATGCAACCAGAACCAAAATCAACTGGCCCTTCCAGCAACTGGCCATGGAAGCAACCAGCCCCGCAGCAACAAGGCCAAGTCTTATGGTCGTGTTCATGCCAACCACGTTGATCTCAACGTAGCTCAAGACCAGCCTGCTACTGTGATGGGTACACTCCTCGTAAATTCAGTACCAGCATCCGTTTTATTTGATACAGGTGCATCACATTCATTCATGTCAGAAGATTTTGCATTCATGCATGGCATTAGAAGCGAAGACATGAATGCTTCACTATTAGTACACACCCCTGCGGGCCAATGTCGAACCTCCATGATTTGCAACGACGTCCCCGTTGAAATCGAAGGACTGGAATTTCTTGTCTTTCCCATCGTACTGAAGTCCTGTAGCATTGATCTCATTCTGGGAATGAATTGGTTAAAAGTGCATACTTCTTCCATCGTTTGCGCCACTAAGACCGTCCATCTGCTACACCCTCCAGATGAAATAGTTACTTACCAAGCTCTTCTGGTGCAAAATGCCGAGGCAAGGCTCTATGCATTGAATGCATTGAACGCTGCACCACTCGAGGGCATTGAAAACATTCCCGTCGTGCGTGAATTCCTCGACGTCTTTCCTGAAGAACTTCCAGGGATTCCCCCTGCTAGAGCTGTTGAATTCATCATCGACTTGAAACCAGGCACCACTCCTATAGCCAAGCGACCCTACAAGATGCCGCCGCATGAACTCCTTGAGCTTAAGGAAGAAATCGACAAATCTCTTCGCAAAGGATTCATTCGCCCAAGTTTCTCTCCTTGGGGAGCACCTTCTCTCTTTGTCAAGAAGAAGGATGGGACAAACCGATTAGTTCAAGACTACCGTCCTATAAACCAAGCTACCATTCAGAATAAATACCCTCTTCCTCGGATCAATGATCTATATGATCAACTGGCGGGTTCATCAGTGTTCTCTAAGCTCGACTTGAGGTTGGGTTACCACCAGATCCATGTTCGCGAAGAGGATATCCCAAAGACTGCCTTCGTGACTCGATATGGTTCATACGAGTACACCGTCATGTCTTTCGGTTTAACCAATGCTCCAGCCACCTTCTCTCGTCTGATGAACTATATATTCATGGATTACCTCGACAAGTTCGTCGTGGTTTATCTGGATGATATCCTGGTATTTTCCAAGAACGAAGAGGAACATGCTGAACATCTTCGGCTTGTGCTGGAAAAGCTACGAGAGCATCAACTATATGCCAAGTTCTCCAAATGTGAATTCTGGCTACCCGAAGTAACCTATCTTGGGCATGTCATCTCTAAGGATGGTATTGCCGTCAACCCTGAACGAGTCCAGGCTATCCTTGATTGGACTCCTCCCAAGAACGTTAAGCAAGTTAGAAGTTTTCTCGGTCTCGCCAGCTATTGCCGTCGATTCGTCGAGAACTTCTCCAAGATCGCCAGGCCTCTGACTAACCTGTTGCATAAGGGCGTCAAGTTCCAATGGACAGACAAATGTCAGGAAAGTTTCCAGGCACTCAAAGACAAGTTAACTTCTGCCCCAATTCTAGCCCCACCTGATACTAAGAAGGACTTCGTCATTTACTGCGACGCTTCCCGTCAAGGATTAGGTTGTGTCCTAATGCAAGACCGCAAAGTGATTGCTTATGCCTCTCGGCAATTGCGCCCTCACGAAGAGAACTACCCAGTTCACGACCTCGAACATGCTGCTGTCATACATGCGCTGAAGCAGTGGCGACATTACCTTCTCGGTAATCGTTGCGAGATCTTCACTGACCACCAAAGTCTGAAGTATCTGTTTACTCAGCCAGACCTGAACCTCCGTCAGCAGAGATAGATGGAGCTTGTTGCAGACTTTGACTTGGGTATTTCCTATACGCCAGGCAAGGCTAATGTAATGGCTGATGCCTTGAGCCGCAAGTCTTACTGCAACCACCTCCAGGTTCACAAAGTTCAGCCCTCGCTTGTTGAAGAATCCAGGAAGCTGAACCTCCATTTTGTTCCTCCGGGTGCACTCGCTCCCCCTCCTAAGGAGTTTCGCAAGATGAACCTCTGTGTTGTTCCCTAGGGTTCCCTCAATACCCTGGCCGTCGAACCAGATCTCTTGGACTCCATCAAGAGAATACAGGGATATGACTCTGAAGCCCACAAGATTAAGCGCTGCCTTGCAGAAGGAAAGCCCTCATTCTTCACTATTGCTGATGATGGCACTTTGTACTTCAAGGGCCGCCTAGTGGTGCCATGTGCAGAGAAAAACCTGGATATGACACAGGAAGTTATGAAAGAAGCTCATGATACGCCTCTATGTATCCATCCTGGTAGTACAAAGATGTACCAAGACATCCGTCAGAGATTCTGGTGGTCTAATATGAAGCAAGACATTGCTCGTTATGTTGCTGAGTGTGACGTTTGCCGTCGTATCAAAGCAGAACATCAAAGGCCTGCTGGAACTCTGCAACCTATCTCTATTCCTGAATGGAAATGGGACCATGTTGAGATGGACTTCGTCACTGGATTTCCCAAATCAAAGAAAGGTAATGATGCTATTCTTGTCGTCATTGACCGGCTTTCCAAAGTTGCACATTTTCTGGCGGTCAAAGAAACGATCACTGCTAGTCAGCTGGCAACGCTTTATATGTCCAGGATTGTTTCACTCCACGGTATTCCATTGGTTATCAGCTCAGACCGTGGCAGCTTATTCACTTCAAGATTCTGGGCAAGTTTCCAAGAAGCTATGGGAACTCATCTGTCATTCAGTACTGCGTTTCATCCTCAGTCGCAAGGGCAAGTTGAACGCGTCAACCAAGTTCTCGAAGACATGCTTCGAGCTTGTGTTATTTCCTTCGGCAAGAAATGGGAGGAATCTCTCCCGTATGCTGAGTTCTCTTATAATAATAGCTATCAAGCTAGTCTGAAGATGGCCCCCTTCGAAGTGTTATATGGACGAAAGTGCCGAACCCCTCTAAACTGGTCAGAAACTGGAGAACGTCCACTCTTCGGTCCGGATATTATCCAACATGCCGAAGAACAAGTCCGCATTATTCGTGAGAATCTCAAGACGGCTCAGTCACGTCAGAAGATTCGGTATGACCGTCATCATAAAGACATGGTCTATCAACCTGGCGAAAAGGCTTATCTTCGAGTCACACCAATGAAGGGTGCTCACCGCTTCGGAATCAAGGGCAAACTAGCTCCTCGATATATTGGCCCATTCACTATTCTCGAAAGGCGTGGAAAAGTGGCATACCAACTGGAGCTTCCGCCGAACCTTTCTCAGGTTCACGATGCGTTCCATGTGTCACAGCTCCGCCGTTGCTTCAAGGGCCCAATCCGAGCAGTGGATCATGAAGTGCTCGAATTGCAGCAGGACCTCTCCTATAAGGAGCATCCGGTCCGCATTCTCGACCAAGCTGAACGCCGCACACGTCAGAAGGCGATCAAGTTCCTCAAAGTCCAGTGGTCGCACCATTCTGAAGATGAAGCCACTTGGGAACGCGAGGATCGCCTGCGTGATGAATACCCCGCACTATTTCCTTCTACCTCCTAAATCTCGGGACGAGATTTCTTGTAGTGGAGGAGTTTTGTAACGCCCGAATAATCAAGCTACAGTAATCGCACGCTAATGATGCCACGTTACCACAGTTACTGTTGCTAATCTACCGTTAGGTCAAACCGTTTGAAAATTCGAATTCAAATTAATGTCAACAATAAAAGTTTTTCAAAATTTAAAACAAAATGTTCGGGAGGTGCCACATTTTGCATAAGTAAATATGGTGTAATAAACACATTTTTATAAAATGCCTAGATAAATTAAAATGATTTAAAACAGAAAAGAAAATAAATAAAAGAAAAGAAATTACAAAACAAAAAACAAAAAAAGAGAAAACCCCCTGGGCCGTGGCCCAACTGGGCCGACCCTTCAGGCCCAGCCGGCCACCCACTCCCCCCCCCCTTATCCACTCTCCATCC
>NC_057808.1:387173081-387177116 GCF_018294505.1 Triticum aestivum | reverse complement strand
CACCATGTGCGCGCCCGCTCCGGCCAGCCCCGCCACTACCACCACCCCCGCGCCGCCCGCGGCCCTCCGCCGCCCCTCTTGGCCGGCGTCGTGGGCGCCGGCGGCCTCGTCCATGGCCTCGCCCGAACAACCTCCGGGTTCGCCTCGCGCCAGGCGCCCCTGCGCCCATTAGCCCGCACGCCCGCAAGCTCGTGCGCCCGCTTAGGCCCCTAGGGCCTATGACACATGGGCCCCGCCCAGAGAACGTTTAAAAAAATTAAATTAATAAAAACAAATAATTAATTAATTAAGATAATTAATTAACTTAATTAATCCTGTTAATATTAACTAATTAAGATTAATTAACCTAATAACTAATTAACCTAATTAACTACTGTTAATTAGCTAACAGCCCCTGACAGGTGGGACCCACCTGTCAGGTTGACCAGGTCAACGGTCAACGTTGACTGCTGACGTCATGCTGATGCATTAATTAAATTTCGAATTAAATTAATTTATTAAATTCTAAAAATGGTTTAATCTTTGAAAATTCATATAAAATAATCCGTAACTCGGATGAAAATACTTTCTACATGAAAGTTGCTCAGAACGACGAGACGAATCCGGATACGCAGCCCGTTCGTTCACCACACGTCCCTAGCATAGTGAACCTGCAACATTTCACCTCTGGTCCATCTGTCCGAAAACGCGAAACATCGGGAATACTTTCCCGGATGCCCGCCCCTTCGCCGGTACCACCTACTGCCGCGTTAGGGCACACCTAGCACCGCTCACTGTCATGTCACGCATCGTCATGCTTATATTTGCATTGTATTTACTGTTTGTTCCCCCCTTCTCTCCGGTAGACTACGAGACCGACGCTGCTGCTGCCCAGTTCGACTACGGAGTTGACAACCCCTCCTACTTGCCAGAGCAACCAGGCAAGCCCCCCCCCTTGATCACCAGATATCGCCTATTCTTCTCTATACTGCTTGCATTAGAGTAGTGTAGTATGTTACTGCTTTCCGTTAATCCTATCCTGATGCATAGCCTGTCCTTGCTACTACTGTTGTTACCTTTACCTGCAATCCTACATGCTTAGTATAGGATGCTAGTTTTCCATCAGTGGCCCTACATTCTTGTCCGTCTGTTGTGCTATACTATCGGGCCGTGATCACTTGGGCGGTGATCACGGGTATATACTTATATACTATATACATGACACCTGTGGTGACTAAAGTCGGGTCGGCTCGTAGGAGTACCCGCAAGTGGATCTTTGTGGCGGAGCGACAGGGCAGGTTGAGACCACCTAGGCGAGAGGTGGGCCTGGCCCTGGACGGCGTCCGCGGTTACTTCAAAATAACACGCTTAACGAGTTCTTGGTATTTGATCTGAGTCTGGCCATTTGGTCTATACGCACTAACCAGCTACGCGGGAACAGTTATGGGCACTCGACGTCGTGGTATCAGCCGAAGCTCTTCTTGACGTCAGCGACGGAGCGGCGCGCGCCGGATTGGACTGGAACGCCACTAGGCTAGGTCTGCTTCCGGCCGCCCTCGCAACGTGCAGGTGTGCAATGGGCGATGGGCCCAGACCCCTGCGCGCATAGGATTTAGACCGGCGTGTTGACCTCTCTGTTGAGCCCAGGTGGGGCTGCGACGTGTTGATCTTCCGAGGCCGGGCATGACCCAAAAAAGTGTGTCCGGCCAAATGGGATCGAGCGTGTTGGGTTATGTGGTGCACCCCTGCAGGGAAGTTTATCTATTCGAATAGCCGTGTCCCTCGGTAAAAGGACGACCCGGAGTTGTACCTTGACCTTATGACAACTAGAACCGGATACTTAATAAAATACACCCTTCCAAGTGCCAGATACAACCCGGTGATCGCTCTCTAACAGGGCGACGAGGAGGGGATCGCCGGGTAGGATTATGCTATGCGATGCTACTTGGAGGACTTCAATCTACTCTCTTCTACATGCTGCAAGATGGAGGTTGCCAGAAGCGTAGTCTTCGACCGGATTAGCTATCCCCCTCTTATTCTGGCATTCTGCAGTTCAGCCCACTGATATGCCCCTTTACACATATACCCATGCATATGTAGTGTAGCTCCTTGCTTGCGAGTACTTTGGATGAGTACTCACGGTTGCTTCTCTCCCTCTTTTCCCCTTTTCCTTTCTACCTGATTGTCGCAACCAGATGCTGGAGTCCAGGAGCCAGACGCCACCGTCGACGACGACTCCTATGACACTGAAGGTGCCTACTACTACGTGCAGCCCGCTGACGACGACCCGGAGTAGTTAGGAGGATCCCAGGCAGGAGGCCTGCGCCTCGTTCGATCTGTATCCCAGTTTGTGCTAGCCTTCTTAAGGCAATCTTGTTTAACTTATGTCTGTACTCAGATATTGTTGCTTCCGCTGACTCGTCTATGATCGAGCACTTGTATTCGAGCCCTCGAGGCTCCTGGCTTGTATTATGATGCTTGTATGACTTATTTATATTTTAGAGTTGTGTTGTGATATCTTTCCGTGAGTCCCTGATCTTGATTGTACACATTTGCGTGCATGATTAGTGTACGGTCAAATCGGGGGCGTCACAAGTTTAGACATTTGCTTAGAGGTCATATCTGCTTGATCTTACCACTAAGTAGTGTATTGTTTTGCGAACTGGGTGTAGCTCAGATGGTTAGGTTCCTTGTGGTGAAATCAAACCAGGGTTCAAGTCCTAGACTTGGCACTGGTGCTCCCATTTTTCTGAATCTATTTCAAACTTTTTGGCGACGTTCGGTAGGTGGTAGAATATATTCCCCTTTTTGGCGACGTTCGGTAGGTGGTAGAATATATTCCCGTCAACTACGAAGACGTCTGTGGTGATTTCGTCGATCTCTCATAAGGGTAGGCTGTGTATACGTGTGTTTATAAAGATGAGTGTATATGCATGTATATGAACGCTTGCGTATGTACTGTGTTTGTTAAAAAAATTGTATTGTTTTGCCTTTGCCTCTATTTTCTTTTTTAAGGAAATGGCCTTCATGGCTAGCTTTATTAATCAAATAAAACTTACATGGTCCTTTAAAAAATTACGAATAAAATCAGGTGGTGAATCAATCCAAACAGAATGATTGTTTGCACTGCCCCAGCGAGCTAGCTCATGAGCAACGACGTTTGACCCTCTATTACAATGCTCGATAGTAATCTTCCTAAAATCGCCAAGTAAATTCCTGCAATCTTCCAAAGAGGGCCAGCCACCATAGATTGCCCACCATTCTGCAGAATAGCATCTACCACCATGATGTTACCCATCCTTATCAAGACATTGTTGCACCCTAGAGTTTGCCTCTAAACATATTTTTTTATTTAGAATCCGTTTGCCTCTAAACGTAATAAGTGGCACGAGCACTGTTTTCGGAACTTATGTATTGTCGCTAATAATAATTTGTGCGAGTTGGTTGGGGTTAGAGGAGACCCAGGCCCGGCGCCCCGGCCTCGCTAGCTACCACCGATTCTTTCCTGCCTGGCCCGGGTCAAAGGGGGACGGTGGGCCCTCCCGACGTGGCCGTATCCAATCGCCTCGGCCCCCCACCCCGCACGTGCTCTGCTTGCAGAGGCATTTCTCTCTTCTTCCTTGGGAAACAGAGTCGTTGCCTCCTTGAATTTTGAACGCAGGAGGAAAAGCTTCTTTCCCTCTCATTCTCATCAAAAGGAAAAAAGAGACAGAGGAGGAAAAGCTTCTGTTCTTTTCGATGATCACGAACGTACGAAACGTTCTTTCAGTGTCCGCCGGGTCCATCGGTGTTCACCACCTGCTCAGGCTCAGCGGCGTCCCATGTTTTCTTTTTGCTCCCAGTTTCTTTTGCGCGTGGGACTTCCCGTGGAAACATCTGTTATTTTATCCCTTCAGTATCCGTCGATGCATTCCTCCATACGTCTGACCTAAGAATTTGGGGACCGACTATGTACAGGCTGCCTGGAAAAACAATATAATTTATTTTTGCCCTAACTCCTTCCTCTCTCCGCTGCCTCCCATGGTGTTACCGTGCACCTCGCTGCCCTGCCCTTCG